>NW_017305673.1:31267-43910 GCF_001594115.1 Trachymyrmex septentrionalis
TAAATGCGACGCTGGGAAAGCGGAGACGCGATGCAACGCGATGGGAAAGAAGCGTTAAAAAGAAAGGAAAATAAAGAATGCACGTGATGGTGGGACAGTGAGGCACGGTGTGACGAAGTCTGTCGCAATATCCTGCAACGAAAGCCAATAAATAAAGGATGGCTTGGCCGCGGAATTAAAACACATACATCACGATACTGGCTGTGCGTCTCTCCGCGTGCCCGCACTTTCTAGTCTCGGCTAGCGTTTCGCCTATCTTTATCTCCCTTTCTATTTTTTATTCGATATCTACACTTCGACAGGTCCGGTCTACGTGAGGGATGAAATTAATCCCGGTCGGATTCTAATTGCGATATAATTTCGCGATTGAGCCGCGGCCATGGCTATTTCCGGTCGTTATACGATCACTGAAAGGCGCAAGCATGTTAGTGGACTTGGTTTTATTCTGGCTTTAAACGCTACCCGATAACTCTTGGCTACGTCCGAATGTCTCGACGCTCATCGCTTGTACGTAAAACGAAACGAAAGGTGACGGCTTGATCCGCGAGACGAATGATCTGTCATTCGATGCGCATTACGTATTGAGATTTAAGCGCTTCGATGAGATGCGCCGAGCAGAGGTATGGAAATTAGTCGGTGCGCGATTGCGAATGCAAAAACGTTAAACGCTCTCCGGCTCGGTGATAAATTTATCGAACGGAATTTAATTGGCGCGTTTTCGTTCAACACTACGAATATATTTTTCTTGTGAATTGGCTATTTACGTAGAATATATTTTATGCCTTTATAAAATTGTATTTATATTTATATCCTATACTTTTAATATCTTATATATACATTTAATACATTGGAGTATAAAAGATGATTTTTTAATTTGATTGCGGAGTATTTTGCGAGAAAAACTCGTCGAAAGTTCTTTTAAGGCGCGAGGAAGAAGGTTGTTATATATAAATAGAAAATTGCATCTCTCTAGAGAGGAGATGAAGCAACTCGTTACGCCGCCGATGGAATTACGAGAAATGGAAAAGAAGTAACCGCGAAAGAGTAAATGCACTATAGAAAATGCACTAAAATAAAAAAACACAAGTTTAAAAATCTTATGCGTCTTGTACTTGCTGCTTCCAGCTGCTTCGACTTATAGAGTCGTGCTGTGAAATGCTTTCGGAAGGAATTTCGCGTAGAAATATCCAGCGGAGCTTACATGTGCAAAGACCTCACGTCGCGTAAGAGCCTGAAAATCTTCTCTCGCGTATATTATGCTAGTAATTTCCGCGTTGTATCGTTAGAATGTTGATTACGTCAATTTCCTTTGCAAGTGCAAAGAATCAATTTCCGTATGAATTTTCCGTTGATGCGAAACAACGAGATTCGATCGAATAAAATTGACGAGAGATCGAAAGCGATGCAAGAGTTTGCTTTTACGGCAATTACGCGATAGCTGTGCAGAGATACCGAAGATGCGCCACCGAATACATAATAAAACGCCAAAAGTTTCGGCTTCTTAAGGAAAACAGCAAAGTTCAACAGTGACTCCGTTGCATTCGTCTCTGGATTCCGATTCGAAGCGTAACGCTCGAAAGTGTTTCGCAGGCTGGGCCAAGGCAATAAAACTTTCGAAATCTCTTGAGGGTTTCGAGGACGATGCAGTGTTCCGCGCAGCAGCGCTGTGTAGAGAGCTCATGAATATTTAATTCCCGGTAGTGGCGAATCGAATGTTAACAGTGTGCGAAAACCGACGCAGAGGGGACCAGAGACTAAAAATAGAGAAATGCAGAGGGATACAGGAAGGGATCATTGCTTGCACAGCGTTCTGTAGTCGATACGTAAATAGTTGTCGCAACCGACAGTTAAATACAGGGGATCTCATCCTAGCGACCCGTATAACGAAACTCGCAATATCGCTGTCTCAGTAAAGCGCAAATTATTTCTATATTTTTTTTATTTTCGTCTGGAATTTCTGTAAGAAATTACAGAAAGAAACTCTCAACTCGATTTTATATTCGGAGTTTGTATTAAACAACGTGCAAAAACGTGAAAGAAAACTTTCACGTTCGCGTGTTTTGAAGAATTGGCAATCTTACTTGTCGTTTTTATGGAAAAGAAATGATAAGAACTTCAAAGTTAAGGACTTCAAAGTAGTTTTAAAAAAAATTAGATTTTTTAATTATAACTCTTTTTATTACTGTGCATTTTATCTTAATCTTAATAACGTAGTAAACTCGTCAAGAATTTGCGTGTGAAATCTACACATGACTTAATACAATTCAGGATCATGTCAGATCACGTGCAATTGGCAATAGTCTGATTAAGATGCTACTCCAGCTTACATCGCATACATTCGATCGCCAATTGCAAATCCACATTGTAATCACTAGTTGGCGGTCAACAATATTAATCAGTGGCATCAAATATTTATTCTGATAACGTAATCATATCATGTTGTATTTACAAGCGGTTTCATCGTTACAATGAACATACAATGGAGTCTATTGGAGGTTGCTATCTACTTTTTCTCAAAAGTTTAATTTGCGTGAATCTTTTTGTAATCAGTTTGCAATTCAGAGACTCATTATGCTATTTCTCATCAAAGGGAGATCAATTTCAAATAAATTTTTCAATCAATTATTAAAATTTAATGCGATGAGAAGATTTGTATAATTGGCTGCACGATTAAATTCACTTGCGAATGGAATTCGGTTTTGATCTCGTATTAACACTTGTCTTTGACACGATGCATCTCTGTTCTAAATTGCAACAACAAACTTCTACAGGGAACTAACGTGTGACACGTTAGAGAAAGCTGTGGTAGATTATATAATCGATGACTACGATGACATACACATACATGTATGAGTTTTAACTTTTAACATGCTATGCTCTTAGATTATTAGATTGCAATGAGAGTCCATAACTACTTAAGTCTTCAGTGAAAATTTATCTGAATCTGATGAATTCCGCATTTTTAAATCTTTTGATATTAATCTAAAATCGAAATTATTTTTCTTTGTTACATCAATGTCTTTTAATCTTATTTTATTTAAAGGCATATTTTAACCGAAAAGTTTAATGAACACCTATTACACTGGTAGGCTGTATTTAGATAGCAAATTGTTAAACCAAATTTACATAACTCGTAACACCCTTTACCTAGAGTTTATGTCATGCACATACGCAAGTGTACTAATTAGATCTCTCTATATTATTGTATTACATAATCAACTAAGGCGAAGGCTGTCACGTACGTCGCCTTGCTTCTGTCACGTGGATTCGCAGACACTTAATGCCATTACGTGTGTACGGCAGGAAGGAGACGAATGCGAAATGGTAAATTAATGTTTTGGTTTGCCGAGGAAGTGACGGAATCGTGGAACAGCGGGCTTCCGAATGCAACGCATAGTTTCACTAAGAACTAATTAACGAACAATTAAAATTAATTTCACGCCTGGGTGAATTCGAGTTATTCGCACGATTGGCGGTCGCCTTGGCGTAGCTACAAGTCAGAGGAAACCGGGCGGCCACGAAGGGATAATTCCGAGCATAAATCAGACGGAAATGTGAAAGTTTCAGATACGTGGTTACTCTGCGAATGACCCAGCAGCTTCGCGTCACGTGTGGTACGTTTCAAAATTCGTTCCGCAAGATATTATATTTTTATTACTTTCGTACTCTTAAAATATGATTCTTCTTTAAAACATTCTGCCATTTTGTTCGTCTAAATCTTTAAATACAAATGAAATATTTGCATCACGTTAAAGAAAAATTTCCTTTATAAAATATGTTGTAATAAAAATTTAATCAAGTAAAGGCGTGCGATTGTGCAATTTGTAGAGTTTGTGGAATTCTTCGAAAGCCTTATTAAGTTATTTACATAATTTAGAAATAATAAAAATGAAAAAAATGATACGTACAAGAAAGCATTCATGATTGGCCTTGGAACACAGCTTAGTATAAAAATATTCATTGTGCTGGTAAGTTTTATCTGTAGATTAATATTTCGCGTTTCTTTTGTACGTGACTGTGTAATACTCAAAGAAAGAGAATGAACCAGAAATAGGTATTTGAGAAATTGTCTGGATTACGAATGCGACGTCAGCTTCTTCGACAATGTCTTAGAAATAAGGAGAAAAAAGGTCGCCTAGTATGTTCGACCATTTCTAGAGCACTCCAAGCGGTGATGTCCCCGGGTTATGTTCCGCGGTACACGGAAAGAAGCTTATCCCAGAGATGCATATCCCGAGATGTAGCACGTCCTGGACACTTAACATATAAAATGGTATCTGTTTTTCAACTTTATCGCGATAAGCTTTGAATTATAGGTATGAATGCGAAACAGTTGGTCGATTATAATATATCTTCTCTCTTTGGAGATCTTAAAAACATTATTGTCTCCTTTGTTATTCCTTTGTACTAGCAAGTCTCCTCATCATTTTTTTTTTCTTTCTTTTGCGAAGGAAGATGCCGAATACTGTCGACAATCTTATAAAAAACCAAAACAAACAAATTGTATATAATTAAAAAAAAACCTATATTATTAAGAAATTTTTTTTAGTGGATGCGGAAAGCTCGTAGCTAAAATAAATTCATATGCAATAAAGTTCGTCGATTGAAAGGAACGACTTTGATGTCGAGGATTATTGAGCGGCGTATGCGAGATGATTTGCCTCGTTTCCTGAAAGTACACACGACTATATCGGTAGTACCTTAATCCGAGGTACTAAATCTAGTAATGGCCATCCGCGTTGTAACTCTGCCACGTGATCGTGTTGCTCTGCTATTAGCTTGAAGTCACCATTAATTATCTCTCGTGAAATAGCACGATTCGGTAACTGGACTGACCTTTACTAATGCTACATCGTCGGGTAATACATCCAGATATTTGGCCATTTCGAGTAATTTAGTGAGTTTCTATGCTGACCACATAGTACTCGGTTTATCTAATTATGTGACTCATTTGTATAGCGAAATGCTAAATATATGACTGTTCGCGAATGTCATTCGCAGATCGTTGGGAAAGCGTCTGGCGTATATGGTTCCATCATGGAATTAATCTTTCGGGGCATCAACTATCGAACCGCATATTTCGGTATGAATATATTTTAACGAACGTAGAAGCGAACAGTTGTACGTTTTCGTTAATATTATTATATTAACTCTCTATAACACCGTATAACTTAGAAATTACATATTCATATTATATTTTTAAGTCTCAGTATCTGAATCAATATTATAATTTGAGTGATTTTTTTACCAATATATTTCTCTTTTTTATAGGGAAAAGATTCCATTTATAGAGAATTAAGCACAATCTTTAAAAATGTAGTTATAAAATTTTATTAATAATTTATGTACAAAGATTAATTAAAAATCAACGGAATTTCGATAATTAGATATAAAATTATACTACAAAGTACAGAGATGGAGATATATTATCAGTAAAATAATCATCATTATGACGCGGTATTATTTCTCTTTGCATTGAATAACACATTAAATTTTACAAAAATATCAATCAAAAGGAAATTTGAATTTGTTTTACGTTACTTGTAGGCAGCTTGACAAGTTATTCGTATCGCGAAAAAATAAATAACAATGAAATAACATACAAAATAAGCAGTTTTTATGCCTTGCTTTACATTTCTAAATATGTGGGTTGGAGTGCAAACACTCGATAAAATTTATGTGTTAATATTAGCACGAGCAACCGTGAAAATAGTGATGTCCTCACAAGATAAAACAAACAAATACCGATAAAAAAAGAGAAAAGCTGTTTGATAATTTTATTATGCGATTCAATAACTAATATCTGTTTTGCATATCAATCCTTCGGGGAAAAAATTTACACATCAGCAAAATCTCATTGGATGCGAAAATAGTGTGGCTGCTGTTCCGATAAAAATTCCACTCATCTGAATTTTATTTGCCACAGTCACAGTAGATGTTGATTCGATTACATAATACAATAATAACTGTTACGAAAAAACATAATTGAATTTCGTATATAGCCCGGCACTTGCCCGAATTCCGTTTAACAATCATTTCAATTTTACGCGATAACAAATGAGATTACGAAAATATATGCTGCGATAATTAAATTTGTCGTATTTTATACGATATGATGGCTTAATAGTTCGTAGTGTGCATGCTAATACCGGATTAATTTATTGGCTGACTATAAATTATTATATCCATATCAGGAGATGTTAATAGCGTCGATTGAAATTTACTCACGTCGCAGAAATACGCGACGGTATTGCAAATAATTTTTGCTCACAGTAATTATGGCCAAAAATGGTATTAAACATTGAAATGTTATTGGTTTAAAACAACGTCATACGATATAATGACTCTGCTCAGATGCACTGCAACGTAATTCATAGCAGGAATTCATTAGTCGGCCGAGTGTTTTTATCTATTTGACCTAGTGTCATCCAAACTTGGAAATAATTACAAATTGTAATTACCCTTACAAATCTGTGCAAAACACGTAAATTTGATTGCTACATAATAAATCTCTTGCGTCGTTATCAATTAACCCTTTGAACATTACGTATTTACATAATACATCATTAACATCCATTCGATGCTTTTTAACATTTGTTTAAAGTCAGTGCTTTACATCTACATAAAAAGAAGTTTGTTTGGGCAGAGCAATAAATATTCATATTATTTTGATTCGTTAATAGATTATTTTTAGTATAAGCTATAACGTCAAGAATATTCGTAAATATTCTTCACAAATTTGAGTTGTTTATATTTAACCGAGTTCTATGTATTTATATATTTTAGATATTTTATATGCTATCGAGATGGTTGCAGCTGTCAGTAACGTAGATAGAATCGATAGAAAACTATATCGAAACCGACAGATAGACTAGCGCGGTGAAGGGTACTTTCGCTATAGCCAGAAACTTTCGCCATAAGTTAGCCCTTAAAACTGTTTCTCGAAGCTCTGCCGGGAAACTCGAGACATGAAATCGCAGGCCATGTCGTTTTATCGATCACCCCAGCGGAAGTGGTTACGCACGAATTCTCAATACATCATATTTGTTCTTGAACAGGAGACGATAAAGATAAATTATTACTAATCGATATTATTGTTGTGATTTAAAATTCCGTTCTAGTTTCTGAATGCTTTTATGAATGACGAGATCAAGTTTATTATCATCCTGAACAATTTAAACCATACATATTTAAACTTCTATCCTGTTTATTCCTTTTAAGACTTCTCTCTCTCTCTCTTTCTCTCTCTCTCTCTCTCTCTCTCTCTCTATCTCTCTCTCTCGGTCTCTCTGTCTCTGTCTCTCTTTCAGTGATGACTTTCTTGATATCTAAATTACACTGGTATTTTTGAAATAGTGCTCCTAATACTCATAAGTGAATCTACAGAAGCCTTTATGTAGTGAATGTCATTGTCATCTGAAATCCCCATTTGACATTTGAGATGCATCGCATGAATCTTCTTGGGTGACGCGTCCGATAAACAAGGATTGACCGAGAACGGCGGAAGAATCCACGGAGAACACCGATCCGCCTACCTCAGTATGTGCGAGCATGGCGTATTTTCTTCCACATTTAAGTCACGCCACATGGTTATATCGGTCTCGTAGGGATCGGAACTCGTCGGAAGGATTTCCAATTCTTGACAGACGCTGAACTGGCTTGCGCCCGATGCCGCGCATAGCCAGGAATTAAAGAGGAAGAATTAAAGAGAGAATTATATAGTTGCAAATCGTAAAATAAAAATTCAATCCGCAACTCGACAGATTAAATTTACCGATCGAAATGTTGTAGGTATACTTAAGATGATAAGAGTTTAATTGGATATAATCGATAAATTGCTCATTTCTCTTAATCGCGTTAAATTTATAATTTTTGTATATACCGATGTATATTTTTAGATTCATATTTAGATTTATGTTTTTAAACAATAATAAATTAAACAAGATTATTATATAAATAAATCAAATAATAAAATAGCGCTTAACATCAAAGCTATATATTGATGCTCAATAATATTTCTATGTAAATTTTAAATACATTATCGTTACGTTATACATGAACTGTGCTCCGATTACTGAAAGATGTATTTAAAATTTATATAGAAATATTATCAACTATTAATAGTTATTTATTTATAGCTTTGACCGTATTTGGCGTTTTTAATAATTTATATTCTTTAATTTCCTTTTTTAGATTTATATTATATTTGTATTTATATTACTATGTAGGTATATATAGGGTGTTCAAAAAAAGTCGGAATCTTGGATTTATTCGGAAGGATGACGTTTTCGAAAGAAATGTTTCTGACAAAAGTTGTAAGATATAAAAATCTATTCACAGATCTTACCAGTTTGACCTTGGGTGGCGTCGCCAAAGTTAGATTAAGGTCAAATCGATTTTTTAAAATGGATTCTACTTTTGACGCCAGAATCTAATAGTTGGTGTATTAAGCTTTTCAAGACATTGTAATAAAATTTTTTTTATTAAGTACTTTTTGAGTTATAAGGCTTGAAAGTTACAATATCGTCGACATTAGCATTACGCAAAATGTTTGACGGACGCGACGGCTAAAGCCTCTTGAATGTTGTTCAGGATCATGTCTAGAATAACATTTGTTGAGATCAAGGCCATTGGAAGTTATACTTCTTATTTTTATTTTTACGTAAAAAATTTTTAGTGCAAACAAAAGAAATTTTTAGCCTCTTATGCTTCCTCAATTGATTATTACAAATATTCTTTAACGATCTTATTAAGAATTCCGCCATGATCGCCATTTTGAAGATATAAAAAATTGCCATGTGACATTCAATTCTACATAAAAAAAACTAAAATTTGAGTCTTTATTTAAGTCTAAAAAGAATCAAACCATTTATGGGTAAAGCCATTTTAAGATGGAATGACTCACATATATCTTTCTAGAATTTTAAAACTACTTTTAGCAGTTAGAACCTTGTTAATATATCACGAATAGAATTCATAATTTTTCATATCAATCTTATTAAATATTGATTAAATCACCTACGTTTTTAATCAACGCCGCGTGATGTTTATCTTATTTAATTCTTTTAGCTTTTAAATTTACTTTCTAATTTTTTTTAATTTAACTTTTTCTTGTTAAGTACATTTATTTGCCATAAATGTTAGTTTTGATATTTGCAGTAGCAATTTTTTAACATTTTATATCTACACATCAACGTGGATATATCTTCTGTTACTTTTATGGAACTCAACTAATACGTAATCACGGATACACGTCGAGTATCTCCGCACGCCTTCTGATTCGATGATACGAAAAGCATCTCGAAATGTCAGTAACCAACGAGTTTTCTCGTTCGTTCCTTCCTACAACGTTAAGGTTCCGTATTGCACGATATCGACTATATTATAGAAACTGTCAGAATACAAAGAAATTCACATTCTATTGATACGTACATGAATTTTTCTTAGATAAATTTGTGCGATCGTTACATTACCGTATCAACTGATATCAATATGATAATATAATGTTTATGAAAATCTGAATGCTATTGTATATATTGTGGAATACGTTGTAAATATGTTGCATATCGAAAATAAAAATAGCTTCGATCAGTGGCATTTCTGCACATTTATCCGTCAATGTCGTGATCGCAAAATGGGTACCATTTGTTGGATTGACTACAAAGATCTTTCCGCGTGAAATATACACAGAAAGAATGACTTTGCTAAAGTATCTAAAAATTTAGCGATACAGATTGAATAACTAAAAAAAGAAAATTTGAATTAATGGAGATCGGCGCTGTAATGGTGCGCTTTTTCAAAAAAATTTTATTTGAGCAATTTTTCTTTATAAGATGATTAACATTAAATTATTAAACAGCGTGTTTTAAGACTTAAACATCATGTAAAGAAGCATCGCTCAAATGCAATTTTATGAAGAAATGCAAATGCACTGATTACGGCATTGATCTTTGTATTAGTTTTACTTTTTTTTTCTAGTTATTAGAAATCTCAATTGTTTTTTATTGTTAAACACAGATCTGAAAATAATTTTGTTGGACTCAAAATATTTTAATTATATATAGGAAATCCAAGTATGATGAGTGATACTGTAAGAAGTTTTGATATTCTAACAACCAATTTCGCATCCGATATAATATCCGATATTTTGATATTCCAACAAAATTATATTTTTACATTTATATATTTAACTAAATTTTTAGATACTTTAGCAAAACTATTTCTTCCCATGTAACAATGTGCATAACGAAATAATAAATCCGTCGAAAGCAAAATCAAAAATTCTTTTTTTACATAAAATTTAACATAAATCATCGTTTAGATTTCGTTAAAGGATAGGTAGATATGTAATTCTTTCACGGGTCGAGAGAAATAAAGCGTGGCGTTCATAGCCGTTGATAAATTGAAGTGGCGTGAAGCATCCGCGGCACGACTGGTTTTGCCGGCAACTTCTATTTATGCAACCTTCAGCATCTGAGATATATTATTTCGCGACAACGCGTCAACCGTCGGTTCTCTCTCTTCCTCTCTTTCTACTTCTTCCTCCTCCATCGCCATCTCTTTCGCTGTGCGATTTATTTCACCGCCAGCGCTAAGAAGCTTGCGAGGTGACGTCGCTGGCGGATTCTTCGTGGCGCTAGGATTCCGCTTTATTGTAAAGCGCCCGAAGATTTTGGCGGAAACGAGAAACCGGCAGACATATACGTCGCAGTCTCGACAATTCCCCAACGGAAAGTCTAGGTAGCGGGAAATTATCCTGGTATTCTCTTAAGATTTTGTGACAATGTCACGATTTATCTTAAATCGTCTTGCATTTTTTTGTTGGAAATTTTGCACGTGCTGCTTTTATTTTGAATGATAATTTTGTGTTGCGTATTGTTCCAATATCGAAATTCGACATTTTCAAATTTTATTTATTCCAAAAAAAATATTGCAGCTACACTGAAAAAGTGTTCGGATTAAACCCCAGAAAAATCCTATAAGTATAGCATTTTGGTAAGAAGAAAAACAGAATTTCAAATAAAATAACCAGAAATTCTGTTTGATTTTCAATCAAAACGCTATTTTTGTTGGGCTTTTTTGTTGATTTAATTAGAACATTTTTCTCAGTATATCAAATAATTCAGAATGATGTAAATGAACATTATATAGCAATATCAAAATTAAAAAAGAAATTTAAATTTCTGTATTAATTAAGATAGAACAAAAGATATATTGTAATTATTGTAGAATACATGTTCTGAAAAAGCCAACATTTAATTGTCGA
Organism: Trachymyrmex septentrionalis; assembly: GCF_001594115.1. Lineage (NCBI taxonomy): Eukaryota > Metazoa > Arthropoda > Insecta > Hymenoptera > Formicidae > Trachymyrmex > Trachymyrmex septentrionalis. Next base: position 42,534 of record NW_017305673.1, read on the forward strand.
AATATTTATGATTAATTTTCTGTTTCTCGTTATAAATCATAAAAAATTTCTCTAAGTCAACTATGATTATTATAATTGTCGGAAATGTCAGAGAAAATTTTAAACTGCAATTGACTGCGATGTCTCTTTATTTAAAATTACAGTTCACCTTAAATTTAGATTCATCGTCATTTTTGATATTAAATTACGTGTTAGACTCATTTAAACTTTAAGCAAAGAAACTTGACCCTATCTCAAACTTGTGATCAATTTTATATAACATCCTCGGGAAAAGACAAGCAAATCTTAATATAATAGTTATTTGCTGCTAACAATATAATAAAAAAATATAGACGCATATATATGGACCGGTTGTAGAAAATAAAAAAAGCGTTACAGATTTTTATCTCAGAAACACAGCATTATTGAGAAAAATTATTCAAACAAAAGTTGTAGGGTTCAAAAAGGTCTATTTACTGATCTTATCAGTTTGACCTTGGGTAGCACCAAGGTCAGGGGTTAAGATTACATCAATTTTTTTTAATGGAACAATCTACTTTTGTTCCCAAAATCTAATAACTGATGTCGAGAACTTTCCGAAATCCTATAAGAAAATATTTTTTTATTAAGTACTTTTTGAATTATGATGTTTGAAAGTTACAGTACCGCCGGCATTAGCATTACCCAAGATAACCTATTGTATTACCAAGGTGTCCTACAGATGATTAAAATCTCTTGGATGTTGTTCAGAACCATGTACTGGATATCATTTGTCAAGATGGTAATACTGTAACTTTCAAGCATCATAACTCGAAAAATACTTAATAAAAAATAACCTTATTATAATGTTTTGAAAAGCTCTTGACATCGGCTATTTAGATTCTGGAGTCGAAAATAGAATATTCCATTCTTAAAAAATTCGACGTAACCTTGACCTTGGCCGCCTAAAGTCGAACTGATAAGATCAGTAAATAGATCTTTTTGAACCCTACAACTGTTGTCTGAACAATTTTTCTCAATAATGCCATGTTTCCGAGATAGAAATTTGAGGAAACACTTTATTTTGAACATCCGGTGTATGTATATAAATTGTTATTAAAGCTTAGAATTTTTTACGTTCAAAATATTTTTGTTATTTTTCATGGTTTCAAATACACAACCGAGAAAAATTTTTTGTTATGACCGGAATCCCTGTCGATATTCATCACTCTAGAATAATTGTTCTATTTGTCGGATTGTAAAAATAAATAGCTATAGTGAAATTGAGGGATTGGATCTAAAAGTTCAAGAGAAGAATCTAGAATTTTATTCTACATATAGAAGTTTCATTCAAAACTTTATATAAAGTCGTTTTAATGGAAAAGTATATTTAACAATTGGATTTTGGAAATAGCCGAA
>NW_017305673.1:44010-45514 GCF_001594115.1 Trachymyrmex septentrionalis
TTATTGTACATATAGAAGTTTCATTCAAAACTTTATATAAAGTCTTTTTAATGGAAAAGTATATTTAACAATTGGATTTTGGAAATAGCCGAAATGTCTCTTTCCCGATTTTAACGTTAATTAAAAATAGAATAGCGAAATCTGTGACAATAGAAAGAGTACTCGAATCAACGTTCATCCTGACGCTTATTAACGGCGTTCCGTTCAGAATTGTGATCCTTTCTATTTCTACGTGTGGAATTATTCAGTCTTTAAATTGAAGTCAGTAAATGCGCGAAATCAGCGAAGTACCGTCCGATTCAAAGAGGAACAATAGGAGCAGCAAGGTGTTCGATGTAAGAATAAGAAGCAAGGAGAGGAGTGCCTTTCTTCCTCGTTACTATTGTACCTGAGCATCATTCGCGCGAATCGACGATAAATCTCGGTCCGAAAGTAATTTATACCCAGCAATGCGATATCCCACGCTCGTTTGACGCGCCAAGCCATACCGAAAGAGCGTTTCTTTCTCGTCCATTGTGGGTGCATTTATTCTTCTTACTCGAGCGATCATGCTCCACGAGTAAGCAAACCATTAATAACGCATCGCATTAATTTACGAAGCGAACCATACCGCGCAACGCCGACCGCCGGTATTTTTCTTGGCAATTAATTCGCTTGTTACCTCTACCTCTACCTCGCCTCGCCCGTATTACGTTTCTCGAAACAGTCGATCGTGTCTTCGGACGATTAATCCTTGACGCAGATTCGCGTGAAAATGAATAGTTTTTTCGCGCGTCATTATGCAAACGAAAATATAGCTTGCGAGGCAGCGGATGTTATTCTCGGCACGGGCCGAGTCCCGATGAACAGTTTGCTTTTATTTTTATATTGATCTTAGTATATATATATATCGCGGCTATCCTGTAAACCAAAGACTTATATAATGTAGTGCGGCAATAAAAGTGTTTCGACAAAGTATAATAATTTTCGGAGTATTTTTCTTGAAAATAAATTTACGCCTTATAAATTCGTGCATTTATTCAAGAAGAGAAATTACGATGATGAGAAAGAAAGGCCATAATCGCAGGATTGCGTTTAAGTGGTCGGTGTTAAAAAGCAGGCGGTGTCAATTTTCCAAATCGCTAATTAAATAGTTCCAACTGAGAGAGCATTAATCTATTCTCCGTCGACGGAAGGGTCGAGGTCAGGGCCATAATAAATGTAAAAAAAATAAAGAGAGGATGGCGACCGGACACGGTCAATTACACGGCCGTCGCCGAGCAGGGTAATGATGAATCCGTCGCAGGAGAACATTAATCTTGCAGCCAGGCTCGACGACGTCGAGGGATGAAAAATAACATTTGCGATTTCGAGTCTACGAGCATAATGAATTTTCCGTTTATGCGAAGGCAAAAGAGGAGAGAGTGTGAAATCGTGATTTCAGACGTTGAATTCCATCGTTACGCGGCGTTAAATCGCGGTTAAATCGCGGCTGCGTACAAGCGTTTTCCGTTAATAAATCAGT
>NW_017305673.1:45614-60454 GCF_001594115.1 Trachymyrmex septentrionalis
TCGGCGGTTAAATCGCGGCTGCGTACAAGCGTTTTCCGTTAATAAATCAGTTGCTAATGACGTGACCCACCGGACATTCTCATTTACCGGTACGATCGATCGCACCTATGACCGTCTATAGTGGTTACAATCAACAGCGTTACATAACTTACTGTTGTAATAACTAACTTATACAATTATTAGGATCTAATGTTAATTTTTTACTACTTATAATTAGACAATAATTAAATTTAACAAGTTACACAAGTATTTGTAGTTTATTCTAACGTGTTAACGTTATCATAAATTTAATTTATAATAAAAAAAAGATCGCGAGAACAATGATAATAATTATAATAATACTTAATCATCAGGTGACCGTAATTACTACGGAATAGAACGCCGTGGCGGAAGCACTTTCGATGACGCGCATTTGCCGCACTTCAGAGTGCGAGAACCGCAAATTTGCGAGCGCACTTGAGTTTGCACAAGGACTTGCGCCAACATTGCCGTTCGCAGATCCAGAAACAGCGGATTGGCCAGTGAGGAAAACTATTGGAAAAATAAAAAAAAAAGACTCAAATCGCGCACACTGTAGTATACATATACTATATACTGCGACGATAACGCACTCGCGATATCGCTAATCGCCTCGAAATTACGTAGCACTGCGAAATTTCTGCAAAGTGGTGACTGTGTCATTATGTTTTAGCGCGATTAAACAGTCGTCTCATTCAAAAACTGCACACTCGCCGTCCTTAGTGAATCGAACGTACGAATGCAATGCTGCACTTTCAACGCGTTTTCATGTAAAAATGAAAGAAAATTTATTTGAAGGAAGAAATTGTATTACTCAAGAAAAAATTTTATGAAATTATCTACCAATATATAAAAAATAAATAAAATAAATAAAACAAAAATTGTTATGATAATCATATAGATTTATAGTACCTATAGACATTGAATTCAGACTTTTTACAAATAATATCCGCTTGGGATTTACTCTTGCTCTCTGTCACTGAAATATTTATTTAAGAATAAGCAAAACAAAGTCTTCTAATTTTTAGTAGACTCCTAAGAGAAATCATGCCAACGTTCGTGCAGTTGGCTAAGAAAAATACTGTCTCCGCGCGCCCGTGGGAATAAAGCGAGTCGTGATGTTTATCCTTCGCTTTTAGGAAAAGCTCGAATTGCGTCCGCTGTGCTTTTCATGGTGCTGTGTGGAAGCAAGATAAGAACGTTATTTTGTAAAATGCACTTTTAAGCCACGTCTTATACTTTAGTATGTAAATGTCTGTGCAAGTAAAACGGATGCGTGTCATATAAAACATGACGCTAGATAAATCTTTTAAAAGATCTACCTGTTAATAAAATATTTTGATATTGCTTCGACACTCAAAGACTTTCAAATAATAAAGAAAAGTACAGAAAATATTCCGCTGGCGGATTGCCAGATTGACTATTGATATACGTTTCTCAAATTTATATAACTTTTTGGAAGAAAGCTGTTGAAATTAAGCTGTTTCGCACAATATATACCAATTCTACCAGACAAATATATGAATAAATATTTTACCGCGCCAAAACGCATATTGGCAAAATGCAAAAAATTTTAATATATCGTGTCTTGTTCGTTTTGTCTGCATTTATATGAATACATATATGTATCTCTATATAAAATAACCAATGTTGTTGAGGATTTGTGTTTTACAATATTTTTTAATTTGAAAATCCATTTATAATATGTATATATATATATATTAAACAAAATAATATACATATATGTGCTGTCAATATATCCCGGCGATTCAAAGTTTGCTCGGGAATGAAAAATAAAACGCATTACTTTTATGCGTTTTCAATGTACCTACATTTATTCTCTAGTTTCTAGACAGCTCTTTCTCCGAACGTTTGCCCATTACTTACGAAAACCATTAATTTAATTCTCCAATTATTGGGTAAATGTAATGCACACCTTTAAATTTTAATGAAAATATATTACTAAAGAAAATTATACATGTGCATGATGACAAATTTAATAAATCTTAATAAAAATTATTGTTGTATGGTTCATTAATATTACTAATCGCATACTTATTAATATATAATATAATCAGTATAATTAATATGTCAATACTCTCTGACTAAATATATCGAGATGGACGTTATTTTCGTTCAAATAGATAATGATAAGCTAGGTTGTATCTAACAACATCAGCGTGAGCTTTTGAATACCCCCGAGAGAAGAGAAATCTGCGCAGTGTTCGTTCTAGTTTGCCAAAATGTATGCGATGAATGTACCGACGGCACATTATGAGTCAGAGCATACGCATAAGTTAGCTAAGCTAATTATCCTAACAGAGTCGATAGACAATATCCGCACCAGCGCGGCGGTATGCATTCGACAAAGTTTATAAAACTAATTAAATCTAGATTAAATTGTTCAAGTCTTCTCTGCATCTACAATTTCTGCATTTTAGTATGGATATTTAGGAGAGTGTATGAGAAGTATTTAGACATAAAGTCGATGCCATTGTTGCATTCATACAATCTCGTGTTATTGAACGCGTGCATTTTCGCAACATGAATTCAAGCAAATATACAATTTTTGAGGGATTTTGAAGAGCTATAGCATGTTTTCGAGTGAATAACTCGCAACAATCGGAATAGGACACTACGCGATGTCTGATGGGATAACATAACCCGAGGCTACGGTCACTGCACGTGGAACGGATTAGCTCTATTCCGCGAAATAATGTAAACCGCACAAAAAATACCGCGGACATATGGAAAATGTTGTTTTGCATTTTCCATATGCGCGAAGCAACCTGTTTACTAGCATCTATTGGTAGATGCGAATAGAGATACGCCGTAACAGTTACATGTACTCGTATACTTTCGATATCAAGGTATTGATGAAAAAAATGTGTTTTTTTAATAGGATAGTATATCTAGAATGTTCACGACGTAAATATTATTTTCTCGTTAATTTTTCAATATTAAAAAAGAGAAAAATTTTTTTTTTTTATGATACGAAGAATAATTTATTTTAAAATATTGAAGAATTTTTTGTGATTATAATCAGGTACTAATTAGTATCGCACAAAGTTATCAAATATTTGAAGAATTCATTTAATTTGTAAATTATTTTCTTCAGCAAAAACTGAGTTTTTTGAAAATGTTGATAACGTTTCTGCTGTATAACACAATGACTCGCATTACTTACATTTATACGCGAAACTCGTTCACGTACTCGCTCGCGCGTGCTGTAATTTCCGTCAACAATTGTCCTATTTCCGGCACGCGCCTACCAACTTAATTATTATTATCGGGCTGATTCGATAGAAACAATTTTGATAATGGCAGTTCGTTACCAGGATGCTCTGAAATTTCGCGCCGCAAGAAATTCCATAGCTTCGGGCCACCGGCGTGCTCGTCAACCTGATCACGTGCCGCTCCACGAGACGGCCGCTTTGTTGTCTGAAAATCCGACTAATGAAGTCTCGTTAAATCGACAGGATCGATATCATGGTTCGCGCGGACACCGACGCGCCCACGAATTCAGTCGACGCTCTCCAATGAACGGTAATGGTAATATTAATAATAGTTATGTTAGCCAAATATCGACCACGTCCCCATTAGTGGCGATATTGTCAACGAAATTCATTGCAAGGCTTCGCGCTGCAAGTAAAATGCTAATAATTAATGACATTTGCATGGCTGTGTAATAGAGATTTGTCATCACTGTCATCACTGACATTCGTCATCTCGCGATCATTAAATCAATTATGAGAATATAATAATCAGATTGTTCATCGGAACAATAGAATAATAGTCTAAAAAATAGTTTGGTTATTGGGTATATCGGTCGATGTATTCGGAATAACTACCATCGATAACGACATAGAAATCCTAACAAGCGATGCTGTTATAGTCATTAACACTGAATATGTGTGTGCTTCTGTTTTATTAAAATCTTTTTACTGAATAGAGCAATGTAGTGTAGAGAAAATAAACGATAGATTAATGTATGATTACTGGCTAATAAATACATGTAATAGCAACAAGCTGATACGTTATCACAACTGTTTATAAAGAAATTTAAATAGTATTCTATATATATATATATACATATATATATATATATATATATATATATGTGTGTGTATATGTATATGTAACATATTTCCCGCGACTGCTATGACGTTTCTCTCTTTCCTTCTTCTCTTTTTCTTTCCTCTTCCGCTCCTCTCTCTCTCTCTCTCTCTCTCTCTCTCTCTCTCCCTCTCTGCTTCTTTTTCTTCTTTCCACTTTTGATTATGTCTCCCTTTGAATGCAAATATCTCCGTGCAGAAGATATTAATTACTAGTATTTAATTTTCCAATCGCGAATCCGATACTACCGAATTCGTACGGCGACGAATCTGGCATTGCCCCGGCCTGTTCGCTGTGCTTTCAAAATAAAAAGCTCGTACTTCGAAGCATACCAAATTGGAAGATACGAGATTACGCTCAGTTCACTATTAATTATGCCATATTCCCGCGCACTGCGCCCAGATTTAATCTGGAACGTCAGCCAATGACCATCGCCGTTACGTGACCGGGCAAAATTAGCCCACGTTGGAAATTATAAATATCACGGACGCTATAGAGCCTCCTGCGATTCTCCAATATCGCGAAGGCAACAGTAAGAGGCGATTGGCCGCAGATGTCGTTTGTGGGATATTACGTAATGTTCAACACAATTTTAGAGATCAGGTTGCGTAGTCTCTACTCATGTACACTTTTAATTGTCGCTATAAGATAACCAAGAAAAGCCAGGCCTGAAAATATACGATATAATTTTAAATACGATATAATTTTGAAAGTAAAAGAATCAGAAAGACTATACAAAATGTACGATCGCGTCACATTTTGAAAGATATGAAACACTGCTTTCATGCATGATCGCTCGATATGTGCTATATATACGATTGTTGACTCGGCGATATCTATTTCGCACCACAATGAACCGCTTCCGAAATGAACATGTCGTCAGCAGTTAATTTTAATCGTTTCCATTCAAACGGTGAACTCATGACATTCTTTCGGATAGTCTTTCCCAACTGCTATAATAGAACCATTGTTGAGAGAAAATATGATTCTCGGAAATTATTGTGCACAAAAACTGTGAAGTAAAATCAAAGTTAAAGCCGAAGAAGTGTGTTAAATTGTATTAAATATGCTGCCATGTTTTAAGCGCATTACTTAACAATACATCGCAATATCTTTTGCGAGAATAATCAGTTACGCAATATTCAACAAAATTAAGTAAAGGAGCCATAGTTGATTAAAGTAAGTTTCAATGTTTAATAATATTTTTGTATAACGATAATAAATAAAGTTATAAGCTATTCTGAAGAATAAATTTAACAAATTTCTTCTAAAAAGAAGAAATATCAATAAGAACCAAAACAATTTGTTGACACTTATTGGCTTTAATTGGCATTTTTCTTTTTTAATTTGTTAGATTTTTGTGTAAATTACATGATTTCCAGTTCAAGCAAACTGAGCGTTGATTATTGTCAGTCTCAAAAACACAGTTTCAAAGCTAGATTACTAATATCACAAATTAAATTGACAAACAATTTAATATAAGTCCAATCTACTTAAAAGCACCCAGACAAGCAGAAATAAACTTTTAAAAATTTTATTCGTCTTTGTCTCTCTCTCTCTCTCTTTTTCTCCTTCTCCCTCCCGCTCTCTCTCTCTTTCTCTCTTCCTCCTTCCTTTCCTCCCTCCCTCCCCCCTCTCTCTCTCATCAGTTTGGATCTCTTGATAATCAGTATTATAACAGAAAACATGATAAGTGATTTTAATTTTTAAACAATTTTGTGTTATTATTTTATGTTACTACATACAATATTAAGTGTTATGAGGAGATAAATACAATTGTATTACATATTCCATATATCATTTCAAAATTAAATTTGATAATACATTTGTTTTTCCTTTTTATTTAAAAATTAATAGTTGAGTCGTCTGTATTTATAAAAATCTAGATTATAAATATTTTATCATTAAAAGTATAAAAAACTTTTGTTACGTCGTTAATTAGAGTAAGGTTGTCAAAATCGTACCGCTTTTCATTTAAAGATTTATAATTCAGAAATTATGAAGAATATTCTTAAGTTTTTTACAGCATAAACTGCACTCTTTTCCCTTTCTTATGTAATTTTGTCATGATTTTTTTGCGCTTGTAACGTTGAAAATGAGGATTTTTTTAGTAGAGTGCGATTTTGGCACCGAGGAAATTTTTTGTCTAAGAAAAGTCGCATCATATCAATATCTCTTATTTAAAATATTACAACGCAAAAAATTACGTAAAAAATTACATAAGAAAAAGAAAAAATTGTATTTTGTTATGCTGTTAAAAACTTAAGAATATACTTTTTATAATTTCTGAGACATGTGATAATTTCAAGAAGTAATTCAAGGAGTCTCTGTGTGAAACAAAATGAACACTTTGTAGGTTTACAAAATATATTTTCATATAATAATAAATGGAATAAAAATGTTAAAATATTAAGCAACGTGCGATTTAAAAGGTCAGAATGTGCGATTTAAAAAATATTAAAGCATTTTTAAAACTTTTATTTATTTAACCTATAAAAAAAATGTAAAGCAAACTTCGACCATATTAATTTAATTTTAATGATGTTCTAATCACAACAAATGATCAAGACTTAGGCTATTTAATTTATATTTTCTGTAATTCTGCTATATAAAATAGGTTGAAAAATGGCAACACTATCACGATTTGTTTATTTATGTAAATAACAACACTTGTATTACGCTTCATGTCACGAGTATAGCGTTGCAGTATCATGCACTTCTTAAATAATCCGTAAAAAAGTAGGTATATAAATACAATAATCGAATTCTTAAGCGAAGTAGTGCAATTTCGGCAACTTTACCTTAAGAATGATCTATTTCTTTGTATATAAAATTCGATAACAGTACTGTATCACTCAACAGTGATAACATCCTAGGGCTAAGAAGAAAACCGTATTTGATCAGCACAAGTCTGAATGCTATTTTATTTTTCTCTATTTATCGACTCGCTGATACATAGAAGACATATGAACGTCGCATGCCATAATGTAGCCCTTTCATCAGCAATTTTTCAGAATATACATCATTCAGTGACATCGTCAGGATGAAACGGAAGTATCATTTGTCATGTATTTTCTGATGAATGCACTGACATGACATAATCCAACTCTTATGGAATCAACCGGTCCTTGAGGCGCAGCTGGGGCATTTCCTCGAGAAGCATATTACATCATTTCCGCACGAGATAATTCCTATCGGTCGTATATCATATTATTTTAGTTGCGAAGATCACAGTAAGTGTGCTACTATTACACACGCAATTACATATTACATTTTTGATATTTCGAGGGAAACAACGACTGAATTATGAATAATAAGTGCGAAATTGTTAAATTTGTGATCTTAAAACCGATCGGTTCTTTATTTCTTTGTTTCTTGTTCTTCTTTGTGCAAATTAGATTAAGAAGTCTGTATTGTGTTGCCACATAACGCTTCTAATGATCGGTACGCCAGCAGCGTTAATTTATCGCGGGTTGCGAATTACTGGGAGAATTTAATTGCGCGACAACTACAGCTCTCCGCGTCTAGTCAAAATCCCTAACGTAACGATACTGTCTCGTAATAACTCGTGTTGAATTCTAGGTGGAGAATAGATTTACAAAGAAAAAGAAGATAAATCGCATTGTAAAATATCTCGAGCACAATAACATTCTGTTAGCTCAAGATGAAACCTAGATTCGATGAAACCTAGAGAAGCTCGAGCTTCCTTTTCTCTCTTTCTTGCTGCTAAAATTGTGATTTATGAACCGCGATTACGCCAATTAATTTCCTGAAAAATTACTGCACCCGGCGCGAACAGCCCAAAGCACTTTAGCAACGAGCAACGAGTCATGTAGAGGGCAATTTTATGTTGAAATTTGCTTCCCTTACGAGTACAAAGTCTAGCCTGTGCGAGCGTGGCTTGCGAGCGTGGCTTGCCCGACGGTTCTTTCTCAAAGCGTCGCATAAATGAGCGTTCTTTTAAATTGCGCGTTTGCACGAGAGAAAGATGGCCATCCTGACACAAAACCACACGACAGCTCGCTTAATTCTATCCTTTGAAGTTAATCGTTGCTTATATCTAGAATACTAAAACCGCTACACGACACTCTCTATAAAACGCTAAATCACTTTCACATAATTATCTATTAGGGAGTCTTGATTTAGGCGTTTTTAAGCAAACGTTAAATTTATCAACATAAAAGGGCCCCGCACTAATTACTATATGATATAAGTCAGTTTTCACATATGATGTAGCTTATGTAGTAAACAAAAGGTGCCATAAACACGAAACTCAATAATGGATAGTTTTTTTAGTTAGGATACCAAAGATGCTTTGTGACAAGTTTTACACATTATATGTAGTTAAAAAACTATCTATTATTTGAGCCATGACTATATGTATAATATAATTTTTGTTTATACCACATTATAAGTTATATTTTATGACATATGTGAAACTCATTTCACCAAGACTCAATTTTTCATTTTTAATTAGTGCGGAATTATTTATAATTGAAATTTGTATTGTGTGTGTGTGTGTGTACAAGTAAACTTCAAGATCCGTTATAATTCTTATGAGAATATTACACAGTATTACGTCCGAGTAATTTTCTTGTAATTACTCAGAATAAAAATTACATTAATATTTTTTTATCATTTAGTATGCTTTTTATATCATCGCGAGTTCTTTTTAAAATTACACAGAAAGTATAATTTTGTGGAAATATTAAAAAAATTGAGCTAGATACAAATCTGAAATAATTCTGTTGGCTCATCAAACTATCTCAGAAAACTTAAACGTAATAAGCAATGCTGCAAAAAGCTGCATTATTATTTGTTTTTTTTTTTCTCTAAAAATTTTATCCAAAATTATTTTCAGATCTATGTATAACTAAATTTTAAGATAGTTTAGCAAAACCATCTTTCCGTGTAGATTAATGTCAACACGTGGCGCATGTTAAAATTTGTGATGTATTATTCATTTGCCGTTTCTCGAATTTTACAAGCACTCATTCGTTGTGAAAAATTTAGGATGAGTTTAAGGGTGAAAAAGATTGCTCGCGAGAAAGCGACGCGATCGCGATCGCCGTGCCAGATGCAACTTCTCGATTAAAGATAGCATCGAGCATATGTAGCATCTAGGTGCGCAATTGGAATTGTCGAGCCGGATTTACGCGGTTTTCAGGACACGGCGCACATAGCGGCCGAAAGATGCAATTATATGCGGATATCCGGCGGTGCAACTCCGAGCAACGGTGAGCAACCATCTCCGTGCTACACCGTGCGTGTTCGTGTGTGCAAACGATGCGCACTAGCGTGCCGGCTGCATGCGAACCTCGGAAGCTGCGCCGTGCATGCACCCGAGAAATATATGCAAATATACATATACGTGTACTTCAGGTACATGGTCCACTTTACGCATATGTATGAGTACAACGGCATACGCACGTACATTCTATGTATACACACACACCCATTCTACGTACGCACACAGAGTATAATGAATATATAGCAATCTCTGCAAATACATATAGCTACAACCACGCACGCGTAAATGTGCATGGCATACGCGGTATTGTTGCGCGTACACGCGCGTTAACTGCATTTTCACGCGCACACACGTGCATTGACGATTTGCTCTCATATGTATAGAGACCAATTACGCTACTACTTGAACCATTTCGCGTAGTATTATGTAACCGCTTTCTCAAACCCACTGCCACACGGCAATCGTTTCATAATTTCAATTATAGATACGTACTCTTGTGCACGTTTCGTAATTTTTGCATGCTAATTAATCTCGATATAAAATAAAATATATAGTATCTGAAAGAAGATTTAATGTTACATTTTATTTTATGTCACAGCATAAGTTAGATTTTAGAGTATAGTTAGATTTTGCATGGAATATTTTTTGATATATCACAGATAGCTAATTAAACAAAAAAAAAAATGAATACGTTTGAAATTCATGTGTCTCACTTATTATCGTTCGGCCGACAATAAATATAATTCAATGGTAGCACATGCACTTCCTAGGACTGTAAATAATCGTCGACGCCAAAACTCACCGCGATTTACGATCCGTATCAGGTATATATTTTTCTCACGAAATGCGAATATATTTGCGTCTGTGGCAGCACCATGAAACGATGTATGATAAAGCGCGGTTAAAAACTAATTTATTAACAGTCTTTCTGGATTTTTACGATAAATATGGAGCAATAATAATTAAATACGCGTCACGTTATTTATACGGATTACATATATAACATACATTAAACATCGGTCTTTTTAAAAAAGTCTTTTACTGAATTCGCATTTGATATTTTTTTCAATATTTAATAGAATGCTTTTACTCACGCTAAAGCAGAAAAGGAACGATTTTATTGAAATATATTTAAAAATTTCGGTATACACTCAGAAGAAAAAGTCGTACCTATAAATTCGTCAGTAACTTTAACAATAAATTTGTGATTAAATAGCGACTTCAACTGAATATATTATAAAATTCTAATAAGAATACTAAATTAAATGAACTAAGAAAATATAGTAACATTAATTATATAGTAATATTAATCAATTACAAATGATTAATATTACTATATTTTCTTAGTTCACTTAGTTTATTTATTGTTCTTATTAAAATTTTATAATACATTACATAGTTACAAATTTTTGTATGTATTTTTTATTTATTTGTGTCTTCTAAGTTCAAATCCAATACTGTGTCCTTAAGAGGATCCTAAAGTCTCCTGTTTTATCACGTAAGCCTATTGTTTTAGCACGTATAATTTTTGTATAAGAAATATTTTTTCACTCTTTCACCGATTCGAAAATCCTTTTTCAGAATTAAAGTATACGCATTATATACGTGTCTGAAAAGTGGAGTCTATACTGAAAACGATCGAAAATTTCAAAATTGATATACTTTTTCACATTTCTTAATGTAACATAACATGGCATCTCAGCTGTCAAGTCGTGATAACATTTGTTTGATACGAAAGCTTTACAATCTGTACGTACAAAATAGTGATTCCCAGACACGTAGAGTAGTAGTTTACGCGAACAAACAACGTCGAGTTCTTAGAATTAGATTTAGACACTCTATCGCGATGAATTTGTTATACGAAAATTGACACGTACGTGTAACTGCGTGTATCATAGGTTGCGTGAGATATTGCTGTGGTAGTATAAAAAGACATATCGATATGCGGCGCGCAGCGCTTCGGCGAAGCACCTCTGGTGATTTCGTCGAAGTTCGAGCTTTGTGCTTTAGGATCCCCTTAATTGTAAGCGGAATGCTTTTCTTCCTAAGAGAAACTAAACTCCGCTACGTTCCTCTGGTGACAATGCTGCGTACTGAATGCTGTTCGTGCTGATTGACTTTAGAGAAAAGATTTTGAATGTATTCCTTAAAGTTACCTTAACAATGATTAATTAATTACTATGATATAGAACACTATTAAAGAAGCTCTATTAAAAGAGCTCTATTAAAAAAAAGTTTTCACTACCAATCAATAGTGCCTACAATATTGTTACCGTAATTATATTTTTTATAGTATTCAGTACTACTTTAATTGTTATTACTTTGTAAAACTAGTTATAGGTACTTAAATTGCAAAAGTTGTAAAATTTATATTTGTCACAATTATTTCGTTTTCTCTCAGTGTAGATACAGATCTGAAAATAACTATATGTTGGACTAATCAAAGTAATTATGTAGGAAACTCAAGCATGATGAGCAATACTGCGAGAAGTTATGACATTTTAGCAACTAATTTGGGTATCCTACATATTTTAATAATGCAACAAAATTATTTCCAGATCTGTATAACTAAATTCTCAATAAATACTTGAGCAAACCTATTCTTTCCGTATTTATTCCGCTCTCTTAATTATCTCACTTGAATATACTTTAGCTCGCGTTACTCAAAATTTCCAATTGCATCAGGATTCCGCAGTCATCCGAGCCAGTACGACGCTATTTGTACATCGAGAGACTTCGCAGACTGGGAGGCAAGCGGGGCTCGCGAAACTTCCGCGCTGCGCTGTATTTCGCATCCCCACGCGAATTACCCGTGCACGCACGACGTCACTCTCTCTCTCTCTCTGTCCGAATGGAATTACCGATATTATCGTCTGCGGAGAAAGAGAGAAACGCGCACCCACCTTGCGAGAGTACGAAAGGATGCGCGCTTCATATTCATGGTAATTGCCGGGGTCGCGAAATGCGTTGGGCGTAGTTTATAATTAATTCATTGGATTAAATTTTACTCCGTGTACCTAGTATGCATTACTCGCGTCCCTGTGCGGTCCCTAGTTGCATCGCCGACAATGCAACGGCGAGCTTCTCTCTTGCACGTGACCTCTCACTCCTGACCACATCCCTAAACCGCTGACGATGGTATTATCATTGTTATCTTCGGTGCATTATCTTTTTCTCACTCTACTTGGTCCTGTTTCGCCTAACACTAGAATTTTCTACAGCATCACTTTTTCGCTCTTCTCTACAGTGAAGGACTAAGTCTTATTTCGCAGTGAAAACGTGAACATGAAAGCAAAAGCAGTGTAAATAGAAGAAAAGGACAAATGTTAGTTAGATAGAGAAAATATAATAATTAAATAAAGGATAATAGAAATTAATTAAAAGCGAGGTATAGTATGAACCTTTTTTAATCAATTTGCTACCATTTATTTAGTATCATATAATGTATAATATGTATAATGTTTTCTGCATTTTTTATTTTGTTTTTAATATTTATTAACTATTAAAAAGAATTTATTTTGGTCGAATCTTAATAATATTTATATGCAACTTTATAAATACATCCTTTAATTTCATAAATTGCTAATTTGCCAATTTGATCTGTTGGAGCGTAATAAAAATAGCATTATAAATTAAATTGATTATCAATTTAATTTATAATGCTATTAATAATGATATTAATAAGATCTTGCCAAGCACGTATTGCGAAAAATATCACCTCGAAATTTTGAACTCAGAACTCCTGACTGTCTGAAATAGGTGTTTTACTGATTTGGGTACGATTGTATTTGACCATCGAGAGAGAGGGGGGAGAGGAGGGGGGGAGAGGAGGTAGAGGGATAGGAAGAGAGGGGGAAAGGGGGAGGGAGGGAGGGGGAGAGAGGGGGGAAGAGAGAGAGGCACGTGGAGAATAGAATTGAACACTACAGAACTGTTATGTGTATTTATATATATTTGCAATATGAATATTTATTATTAGCATTAAGATTTACTTTAATCAAAAATCTCTCTCCTCAGGTCTATTGTAACCGAGCTTGGTGACTTCTTTCTCTGTAGTGAACACGCTGATTGTACACAGTCATAAGGGACCTACAGTTTAACGTCAATTCCGAACGACGATTTTGATTAGAGAAGTGTACTTGGCAAGGATACTTTTGATTATTTGCTATTGCCTGTCGAAAGGAGCTACGGGCATACTGAAATTTTTTCAGTTCTGCCTGGGATCGAATTCGGGATAGCAGTCTCGTATGCTGTCTGCTACACCACGCTCACGATCAAAAATAAGATTCTTTTTGTTATTTGATTTATTTTTATCAATCTAATTTTCTTATAATGTATATGTCGCAGCCTTTTTGAGAAATTAGCCTTTTCACAAGAAGGCTAGCATTCGTGAAAAAGCTAATTTCTCAAAAAGGCTGCGACATATATATAAATTATAATGTATATATTAAAGTTTTAAAATATTTTATTATATATATAAATAAATATTTATATATAATAAATTTATATATAATAATTTATATATAATAAATATTTATTTATATAATATATTAATGTTTATATATAAACATTTGTGTGTGTGTGTGTGTGTAATAGATAGATATTTAAAACAAAAAATGAAGTGCAGAAAGAAAAGTATTTTCTTCGACATGTACATCTACATGCGTAATCATATTTTCGTCTCGAAAGCTTCAGGCGTTGGTATGCATAAATTAAATCATGGATACCAACGGCATTGCACTCGTAGTTTCTCATCTCTTTCTGACAAACCACCCACTCCCATTCTCGACACGATGCGTTCTCAAGAGGAATACGACAAGAGAGCGAATTACGCAAGTTCGTTGCATGAGGTTGAAGTTTCACTTCGAAACGACGCGACGATCGCTCGTTCGTATGGAGAGACACGATACGAAACCTAAAATAGAGAGCGGTTTAAGTGAGAGTGTACAGAGCTTAGAGAGGACTGGTTTCGAGGACTGATACACGCAACGGAGCGAGAACAGCAGGATCGCGAATGTGAGTACTTTAGTTTTCGGTGCGTTTAAAATAATTCCGGTGTTCGTAAAATCTCTATCTCTATTGACGACACCGCCAGAGCTACGAGCAAGACGCTCGGAAAGTGCGGTGCAAAGCAATCGATTGTCAGAGACGGGCTACGAAATCTTGATGTTATGAGGACATTTGCCGAAGGTCAGGGATGCATTGCATTTCCAACTACTACAAGTTCTACAAGTATCAATATTAAATGTTATTTCAATCTCCAAATTACGAAAATTTTCTGTTTTTCCTCTCTTTTTAATTTTAATTATGTTGCAGCCTTTTTCATTCGCGTCCTCTCACGCTGTATCATTTCGCTATCTTTGTATAGTTTATATATATATATTTTATTTTTGTATGTAATGTTTTGTATTAGCATTATTTTTGTTGTATTACTTAATTTCGTATATTTCTTCGT
>NW_017305673.1:60554-107014 GCF_001594115.1 Trachymyrmex septentrionalis
AATTTTGGGACACCCTTTATTATTAGCATTATTTTTGTTGTATTACTTAATTTCGTATATTTCTTCGTATATTTATTTGTATATTTCTGCTCTTATATTTTTCTTTTATTTTTATGTTGTTAGAGGTCTGGAATAATATTTATAAACGCTTTTATCTATTTATCGATCTCCCTCTCTCCCTCTCTCTCTCCCTCTCTCTCTCTCTCTCTCTCTCTCTTCTCTCCCTTTCTCTCTTTCTCTTCCTATGTTATTACAAACAAACAAATATTTTTTGGCGTGCTGATTATTTATTTGAAAGATATACAGATAATTTTCATTTTCTTAAAATATATCTTGAGATGGAGCAATTTGTATAACAGTATTTCTAATAAATCATGTCTCATAAATATTAAAATGTCTATAATGGAAAATTTGTAAGGATATAAATGTAGAAGTCAGTGTAAAAAGAAATTCCCACGTCAAAGATAAATAATCCGAATATGCAATCGAGAAACCGTAACCGCGTGCGACGCAGGTTGTTGCAACATTGCAATCTTCTCACATTACTGTCAGAGCGAAGGAAATGTCCGACGCAAGGATTACGTTTTGGAAAGTCTTACGAGCGAAACGCCGCTGGCGTTCTGTTCGCCTTAATAAAGTCGGAACAGCCACGAAAAAGGTCGGAAGTTCGGACGACTTGTAAACTTAGGTGCTATAAAATTCAACCTGTTTGCTTGCGGGAAAGACATAAATAAATCATGCGTTCATGCAAATCAGTCGGAACTGTTCGCGAACTCGAGAAGTTAGATACGTACAATTCTAAACTTCAAACTGTCAATTCATATGCTATGTGATATCCTTTCGCTTATACAGAAAATACAGTATCGCAACAATGGCAATATAACTCAGAGATCAATTTTCGAAAAAAAAAAAAAAGTTGTTTTTAAAATAGATTTACAGTGAGTGCAAAAAATATTCGTACAAAGAAAATATTTTTTTAAAAAACTATTTTTAAAATGTAAATATTATCTAGCGAGAAATGGTGAGTCGAATTGGTGACGAATCGATATCGATTCAATGATTTCAACACCAATTTGACGTCAATTCAACATTTAATTGACGATCACTTCTTGCTAGGTAATAAATAATTTATTCATAAAAAATAAAATAGACTGTATGTTTCTTAAAATTATGTATACCAAAAAGATTATTAATTATAGAAAATATATCCTCTAAAAAATAAACAAAAATTAAAAATTGTATTATTTGGATACTCAAAAAGTATTTACAGTCGAGAAATTTAGCTTCTAAAATCAGAAATACATGCAAAGCTTATTTATTTATATTAGAGCAGAATGTATTCATTGTATAAAACTGCTAACTAATGTTTATTTTCTACAAATACAACTTTTTTAATAAAAAATTTCCTTGTACGAATACTTTTTACATTCACTGTATATAGAATCATTAGTTGATGATATTTGTAACAGGTAGAGCCGAAAACTATATATCATTATAGTTTAACTTATAAAATAAGACTCGTGAATCAATAAATGAACTCAATTTATATACTTTTAATTGAATAAGCATTAAGATCAAACAATATTTTATTATATTTTAACACACTGACTAAGATACAATTAATAAACATAAAGTATTGCACAACACTTACAACGCTTGTGATGAGTAATATTCATTTTAATGATAAATTATATAGTCATTTGTCACATTTATATTCAATTCAACATACAGCGTTTCAATTTTTATCCAGTCGATCAACCGATTGAGAGAAATAACTATACAGTGTTGTAAAGCAACCCATTAACCGCGGTGCAAGATTTCAGAAATAGTGACAAATAAACAGACACAAGTAACGTAATTGTACATCAATGCAGAATTAATAGATGCAAACATATGTCATTGTCGTCTGGAATTTTGAAGAAGGCCCAAAAAGAAGTCGAAACATGTAAGAAGTATCATAGATAACCGAATACAATAAATTAATTATAAAAAATAATTATTACCCACTATTTATCGCGCTTGATTCCTAATGTTCTTATATTGTTTCTAATTTGAATTAAAAGGGATCATTATTATTTACATTATTTATGTAGAAATTCGGAGGAATTATTTCTAAATAAAAATTTTATTAAAGGAGGAGAAACTATTATTAAATACAAATTTTATTAAAGAATATTTATTAATTTGTATATTGATTTAAAAGAAATATTGAGTTTTTAAACTTTTACAGAATGGGAAAGCCACTACAGTGGCGCTGAAACAATGTTATATTTTGAGACAAAGAATATAATGAAATAATAAATTATAACAAATCTTACTTAAGGAAAAGATGTAAGATTTAAAAAATATAGACTCGCTCTTTAAAGATTAAATGAAACAGTAATATAATTTTTTTAATTTTAAGAGATATAGAAAAAGTTTATAAAAATAGATACGTAATAATAATTAAGTTTAATTGTTTTATTGTTGCTTTTCATAGCAAATTCTATGAAAAAAAAAAGAAAAAATCTAGAATTTTATTTTATTTAAAAAAATGCGTGTTAAAAACGATACACATATATGTAGTACGTTTATTGTACTGTACGCGATATCACGACTATCACGTTGCACTGGGCAAAGTCATTTTGCTAGTGCGAACGATTTATCACACATGCAAAGGATGAAGAAAACAACACGACACGTGATATCGGATATAGCGTATCTGAAGCGTTCGTTCTTTTTGTTGTAGATGCTATTTTGGGGAATGATTTATGTGACATTAAGGTACACATCACTGCGGAAATTGAGAACCCGAAAAACCGTTTGCCGTTATCACTGTAAACCGCGTGAAGCTGAGGATCGCGTTCCTTATTCATCGTTCTCTTGTACAACGTCAGCTAGTATCAAACTACAGATAAGAGAATTAAAAAGTAACTAAATCAACACAATTTGTTTTAATATAAAGTGCTTGTTGGAACTGATTGACTCAATATTTTAAGAAAATGAAATCACGTGAATTTTATTTTGATACTGATAATATATTTTAGGAAAGAAATTCAAGATTGTCAAAATAAAATTAATTTTAATGGAAATGAATTATTTTACATTAAAATCAATTTCATTTTATAATTAAGTACATTTAATTATAAAATTGATCGTAATAGCCGAAAGAAAAATTGTTTATTTAACTAAATTAATTTAAATTGTCTTTATTTTTTTCGTTGGAATATGTATGTATTCATGTTTAACTTATATACCTACTCGTAAATACATACGTTTTTTATTGAAAGAAATAGAGACAAACTAAATTAATTTAGTCAAATGGACAATTTTTTTCCTCAGTATATGAACATTTTATAGTTACTAATTTAAGACTGTACATGAGTAATAGCGAAATAAAGAGAAAACGTTGGTTGTGTCAAATCTTTATGTTCGTCGGACAAAGAATAAACGACAGTAAATGTCGCTTCACTTTAACCATGCAAATACCGTTGAAACAGGTTCTGGTATAAACGGAGAAAAGCTAGTAGAAGCCTCCTCGACAAAGCGCCGCACTCGTCTCAGAGCGCGTTATGGAAGTTACTTGGCAAGCTGGTTTCGAGACGTCCCTTTTCAACTTCATTCTGTCTTCTCCGGAGCATTTTCTCCGAAGATCCCCTGTAAGTTTGTAATGCAAATAGATTTCCAGCGATCCGATTCGTCCTGCTCATCGAGAAAAACTTATCCGACATATTCTTTTATTATTAAACCATTGGCTTATCTGGGCTTACTTTATGTTCGCAATGACATAAATTGACATAAATTGTTGCACCGTCATGTATAAAATCTGAATCGTATAAAATCTGACTAAAAAATCTGACGACGCTTTATTGTGGAATTAATCTAGCAATTAGTTGAATTAACAATTCTTTATTACAGTATTTAAAAATAACAATTTTCTGAGATTCCACGTATATGCATATAGATTTTTAATTTAAAAAATTTGTGACAAAAAAATAACGATGCATTAGTCTTAATGGAATTAGCGATTCTTCACTAGGGTAACCTATTAGTATGCCTTTAAGCCAATTTGCTTATTACTGAATTAATTATTAAATATTGTAGTTTTAATCTTATTTACTTGAAATTAATATCAGATTTTCAATTACTTCCTTTTTTTATAATATTTCTTTAATCTAAAAGATATTAATACTTTATAATGTTTTCGACAAAAATAAAAAAACATGTTTTTATCCCTATTAATGAGTTCTCTTAGCGGCAATAGATCTATTAATGTGTCTCTAATTTGTGTACCTATCCGCATTTGATTTATTTTAATAGTTACTAAAATAGATAATAAATGTAAGCTAATTGTTTAAATTAATATTACAAAAATTATCATTTCAATTATATTTAATACATTCATAACACAACGTTCTCAGTTCTAATATAAGGTACGCTAATAAGGACAAGCTTAAAATCTTGCTGAA
Source organism: Trachymyrmex septentrionalis (assembly GCF_001594115.1). Taxonomy (NCBI): domain Eukaryota; kingdom Metazoa; phylum Arthropoda; class Insecta; order Hymenoptera; family Formicidae; genus Trachymyrmex; species Trachymyrmex septentrionalis. The sequence continues at coordinate 65,003 of NW_017305673.1, forward strand.
TTTCCATAAATTCCTCATATCTTCTGAAAAAAATATTTAAAATACTTTAATAATTAAAAAATAAAATATCATTAATATCGTATATATTAATAATTTATTAATTATCTCGTGATCAATATCTTTTATCTGCAATTACGAAATTAAGGAAAGATGGATGATAATGATTGAAATGTACAGATAATTTACATTAATTTTTAAGTATTTAGCAAAGACTATTTTCAAACTAAGTTACATTTGAGGTTTTAATTGTCAATATTTATAGTCAATATATATATAGAAAAAGAAATAATTATTTTAGAAATTATGACATGTATATATTAATTTGACGATAATCGCATCGAGAGAATTCATTTATGAGACATGCGTCACAGTTCAGAGATATCACGTGCATTGGTCTGCGAACTTGGAGTATAGGGAAGAAAGGACATGGATCAATTTGTATATCAAAGTATACGCATAAGTAGTGTGAGTAGAATGAGCGAACTTGTAAATAAATTTGTTAAGAATTGACATATCAGCGAAGCATAATTTAATGTAGATTTTTTAGGAAAATGACACGAGCTATTATTATTTAACGATGTATGTCTAACGATTTTTTTAAATATTGAAGATGACCCAATAAAGGTCGAAACGTTTATTGTTATTATTATTATTATTTTAACAAATAAATGTATTATATGAAAATATTATTTGCAAATTTAAACTAGCGTTGGCATTTATGTTTTTTTTTATTAATTAATTTGAATTAATAATTTAATTTAATAAAACAAATATTTTTTCTTATTTATTTGTGCTAATGCTCTTTATGGTTTATTTAAATACAAAAGTACACTAATAGAAATAGACGCAGTAAGATTAGTTATCCTATATAAAAATATAGTGTGTTTAAAAATAATACAATAATTTAAAAATAATAATTAAAGAATAGTGTTTTTTTTCAGGAAAAAAATAGTTTATAATTGAAAAGTTCTCTGCAACTTCTGTTAGTTTATCACCGATTTGGAAGAAACTAAGATTAGCAATGCTAGTTTCCTTCTTCTCCGAATTTCAGCATTATGCTCGACGGAGCACAATAGAGAAATTTTCAAAAATGTTGCTTGAAATTATCTTCCCTTCCGTCTCACATACGTAACTGTCACAAATTCTTTCTTGTTTGCATTACACACATAAACATGCATGAAGAAACTTAATCCTGTAATAATGATATTTTGCTTCCGCGCAAAGAAAAACATGCGACGTTATGCGATCCGCGTACAAAAATGCATATTCTTGCATATAATTCTCCTAACAGAAAGACGACAGTAAAATATCCGTGTATTAAACGAGTAATTTTCAATTTTACTTAAAAGTCTGTTTCTGTCTTTTTTTTTCTTTCAATATTGTTTACAATTAATCAGGAATTAAAAATGTAGTATATTCATGTATTTATGTATGACGAAATGTCTTTCACGTTTTCCTTTCGGAATTAAGCGGTTTTGCGCGCGATTTACTTTATCTCGTGCGTCTTCTCTCACGTACGCGATAAAAATGAAATGATATTACTCCTCGCAAGCGAGTAATATCAACTTTCGAAAGCACTCTCGACTACTGCTTCTCAGTGTCATTTACTTCTATCGAGTTCTCGGAGCTTGGTAATTTGTAGACGCTTGTATGTACGGTTTTATAACAAGAACGTATATGTAAATGTTATAGCAAAATAGGAGAAGTAGTATGTGAAGAGCAGGAGGAAAAAGGAGGAGGAGAAGGAAGAAAAAAGGAGAAATACGAGGCAGACGTACGCGTTTAACCACAAAAGCAAACGCCGAAATCCAATATCGCGAAGATCGCGAATTTATCGCAGAGGCAAAGTCGGATGGAGGAATTGAGTCCTCGTAAACCGAGTGTGATTGCATCGTAAGCAGCATGACGAATGCGACAAAAAAAAAATGCATCGAGCGGAATTCCCGAAGAAACGAATCCGTCGCTACTTTCAAACTTATTTCAAATCATGAAGAGAGAAGTCATAATTTGAGATGCTAAGGAAAAAAACACACTTTCATCGAGCATCGCTTATCAAACTAGGTACATAAAACTTTAATGAGCTGATTGAGCAAAGAGTTTTTGATATACAGAGAGATTCATGCTTGGAGAGAGAAATGGGAGAGAAAGGAAGAGAATAAGAGAGAGGAGAGAGAGGGACGGATGGGAGTAAAAGAAATGGAGAGAAAGAAAAAATAGAGAGGAAGAGGGAGAGAAGGAGAGAGGGAGAGGGGAGGGAGAGGGAGTGATGAAGAGGGAGGGGGGAGAAGGGGAGAGAAAGAAGGGCGGGGAGTTTGGTGAAGATGATGATACCTATTTATTGTTTTGTAACTGCCTCATTTAACCCGGAAGTGCATACCTCTTCTTTTAACGTAAATGATCACTTGGGGTGTTTTTTACAGTTAAAGTTTAAAAGTTATTGTTAGATATATTATTTGTTAGTGATTGTTCTATAATTTATTATTACCTAAGGACATTATGTAAGAACACTTAATCAATATTTTCTGAAAAAATTAAGGAAAAACCAAGGAAATATTAAACAAATGAAAAAAGCACATTAAGCAGTTTATTGTGACAGTGTTTACAAAAAATGAAGATTAGTTAATAAAATACTTTTATAAGACGAATTTTGTATGAAATTGTATAGTTAAATCTTCGTGTAAGGACTAGTTATTAAAAAAAATTAAATATATATATAATATATAACGTAATATTTATTTTATAATAACCTAATGTAAGACTAAGTTGCTACATATAAAATTATTTTTATTACGTTGACTTTTTTATAATTATTAAAATGATTCATTTTTACATTATATTTGAAATAATAATGATTTATTATTATATTAATTAATTATTAGATATTATTTATTATATTAAAATAAATTATTCAATTGCATATTATATGTAAGTACGTATAAACTACTTTCCAACCTTACTTTTTTCAATAAAAATAAACATTTGAAAAAATTAGAATATAAACGACATATGTATGTATGAACTTTATATGTAGCGCTTACTATTTTCTATGCATTTATATTTGTTTTTAGACGATAGTTATTCTTTTTATTTTATATTAACTGTTACACTTACTCATTATTATTTATTTATTATGTACAAACATATTATAAGTATTATATATATTTATAAAACCTTATTTTATGCTATTCAACTTATATTCTATATTTCAAAATTATAGTATACGTTCTTAAAATATTTGAACTTTTTTATTACGTAAATGGTCATCTAGGATGTTTTTTTATATTAATTAGGGTTTCATTAAGTTACTACTACGAATAAATGTGTGGTACACGCTGTCGGTTATATGGGTTATGTCCTTTAAACTTCGATCGAAAGATAAGTATAGATCTCCGATCAATAAAGTAAACTACTGTAACTGAGCTTCGTTTTTTTGACGCTAGAATGTAAAAACACTCTCAGATTAATATAACATAAATCGTTTTATTGTACAATTCATCGGAATGTAAAATTATTTGCAATTTTATGATAAGATTGTCAATATATTTTTGTGATACTAGAAATTGTATTAAAGGAATTCTTAATACTACTAATTATCACAATATAGATGATAATTATAATAAAAATTAATTCACATATAACAATAATTTTGTATAACGTACATTAACACATTGCATTTTTTAAATACTGTAACATAAAACTGATACTAATATCGAGTCAGTTATTATAGTACACCGATTTCGACGAATCGATTGCAGCAATTGATGTTATGATACCAGTCATGAAAGTACTCTACCGCTCCCAAGAGAAATGGCAGTAAACCAACATTTATGCAAACAACGGTACATTTCCGCTAGGTGGAAGTTGAGCTAATGTAATCGGAACGATCGTTAGTCACAGTCACGCTCGAAGTTATCACTTTTTGCAAATACGAGCTGATTAAGCGCGATCGCTGAACCGGTCGAGATTCCCGCAATGATTATAGTACTCTATAGATTTGAACGTGCATTGAGCGGTCTGAACAAGGGCGGTAATGGCGGATTGTCGAGTGGATGACAGTCATCTGTGTTCACGGAACGATAATGAAATATAATTGGAATACGATGTCCGTTGTATCAACGTAGAGAAGGATGATGGTAGAAGGATGACGGTTATTTCTCTATGAAAGTCAATGATCGCGTCATTTTGTTGATTTCTTGCGAAATGTTATAATAACCTTTTAAACTCTTTAGAGATACGAGATTATATTCGTAATATTACGACAACGAAAATCTTCCTCGCTTTAAAACACACTCGAATATATTTTTTACTATATTTGTACTGCTTTGCTATTTTCTCTATTTTTCCCTCAATTTTTTTCCATTATGCGGCGGTAGAATACTGTACGTATATTATAGATATAGATAGAAAGAGAAAATTTGAAGTGAACTGTAATTCTGTATCCGCCCAGTGCACTGCATTTATTTGCGATTTTTTTTGGCAAACCGCAAATCCTTCAGAACGAAGTTGAATGATGGCCAAACGATTATCGTGACGCAACGCGTAATAAAGTGTCCAGTATGCTTTGAACGAAAAAGAGGAGAGACGATTGCATCGCTGAAAAGTGGTGCAGACAACAACGCCGATTGTCGCCCATCAAGCGCGGCTCAATTGTCCGTTTGTTTCCCGATCGTCCAATTCGACGTCGCTTTTTCCTCACGAAAGACTCGTCCCACAGGCAAAAGCGGAATTTACCGCAGTTTATTCTACAGCCAATTTCTCTGTGCAATTGTGAAATCGACGATAAATCGGTTCTAGCGCTTCATACAAACACTGTATTGTAATAATATTATTAACTCAGATATCATATGTAGCAATGGATTCTCTATATTTAAAATATAAAATTTAATCTAATTGTAAGAATTATTTTTTCCAATATTTTGCTTAATATTCTGTATTAATGATATCGATATTTTATGTTATCGTACACTTTGGCCGTTTTATTGATTTTATAAAATAACGATATGAAGAAATATCAATGAATTCAAAAGAATTTCTGTATTTAAAGTTAAATTAAGTTATCAGTTTGGTATAAAATATGCGAGTGAAGCGAATTAAATTTAAATTACGCGTATTGATTTTTCCTGACCAATTTCTCGATTCTTGTGTGTGAGCTCTGTAAAGCTACTGCAAACTATGCGGGAGAACGACAGCCGCGAAACGATTGTTTTACCTCGATTAAATTTTCGATTTAGCGGGAAAAGAATTTACCGGGAAAAGGCGATTGAAAAACTTTAATCTGCAGCCCACGAATCTATACACGACATCTATGAACGATGAAGTATCGTGTATATAGATTGTTCCAAGTGCTCGAGTTACACCGAGAAAATTTATTTGATATCATTCTTGCGTTTTCAGCTGCAGTCGCAGCGTAATTCTCTCGTGCTACAAAGAGCAGACTAGCAGTTACGCGATTCGGATCCTTCTGCACTGTATGCCATTGCGCCCGCGCATCGCTTTCCTTCTTTGAGAAGGAAAATCTCCCTCTAAGAATCAAATCACTTTTATATTGCAATAAATTTGTTGTTTTAAAAAACAACAAATATAGCTTTTACTGCCGATATAAACCTCCTTCCTCTTAATGCCAAAATTGCTGTATCGAATTAATGTTTTAGATATTAAATTGTCCGCGTATCAATCTCATAGTAAAATATATACGCGGCAGTAAACGATGTCGCGTGTATCCAGTTTTATGGCGCGCGATTCCTCGACGCTACTTTATGCGCGGAAAGAAATAAATATTGATATTGTAGCATTATCGGTAATTATATACGAAAGTTTTATTCTTATATTTGTTTCGATGCCACTATAATTGTAAAAAACAATAGTCATCCTTAGAAGCTTCTTTGCACATATTATACCCTGTAGATATTTAATAACCCATTGAGTTGAATACATTTTGTTATTCTTTTATTTTTAACTTTCATGTGTGTTAAAATATAAATCAATTCATTTCTACGGATAAATTGCTCTGCAATTTCGATGGAAAAGTAAACATTTTCGTAACGTATTAATATAGTCGTATGTACTTGAATAACAAACTAAATTTGAGTTAAATTTAATATAATTTGAGTTAAATTTTTTGAGTTAAATTGTTTAATTCCATTGTTTTAATTAAAATGACGTATTGAGTAGAAGTAGTAGTAACTTATAGAAATGATTCAAAATAACTCAAATTGGACATAATTTGACATTAAATTTAACAATGTAAATTAATAAAAAGTAAAAATGGAGTCGATATAAAATTTACTTATTCTCATCATATTACTTAATTTACTTATTTAACATAAAATATATTACATTTAATACAGTTACATATCATATTTCTTTTGCTACATATTTTCTCTTAAGTCTAAAAAGAAACGACAGGGCAAGAATATCTTATTTCCCGAATTTTAAGATCTCTGCCGTGACGATCTTAATTCCACGGCAGATTTTGAAACTTCTTCTTAAGCCTCCACAGCCTGGAGATTGTGGAAAATAAACTGGTAAGTTGTGAAGGGTTTTAATATCATAAAACTTAAAGCGTAAAAGAATGTAAGCTTTTGTTATTATATTTCCGCAAATTGTTACTCTGAATAATCAGCCATGGATAATTATTCAAATAATAGAATTCAATAATAGAATTAATCTAACAAATTAACAGACGGTATTGAATGGTAATTAGAACGTTCTTGCAATAACATTATGATGCAGTGTCCAATAACCAGTGTTGGCCTTCTGGGACTCTATTGATTATATTCATTGGTAATATACATCTTATAATAACACATTGTATCATGTAGCGTATTATATTTGCGTGACATGATAGTTAATATTCTTCATTATTCTACTGTCGATATCACTTTGTGTTTATTATTACTTTCCACCAAATAATATATTATTCTTTATTTACAATTTGAAAATATACATGAAGTTTCATTAATAAAATATCTATTACCATGAACAATCTCTATCTCTATCATTTTGCATCATGTATGTTTTATATTACATTATGTGTGTTATATTAAAAAAAAACTAATTCTGTTTAAATAAAATCGTATTTTATATATATAAGATATTGCACAATTGTGTATGTGTGTGCGTGCGTGCGCACGCGTGTGTGTATGATACTTTGATAAAGTTTAATTGAAATCGGAAATTCTAATTTTAAAAAATAATTGTCAAGTTTTAAGTCAATTAAAAATAATATAATTCGTTAATAATGTTACATAGAATGAGAGTTCGTGAAAAATTAAGTAATAAGAATGCATGCCATTTTTTTTCATAAAATATTTTTTTTAATTAAAAGAGTTTAAAATATAATTAATCGTTAAATATTGATTAAAAAATCATTTGTCCGTGTCATGCAATATTAGATATCGAATACTTCGTGATCTGATAGAACATTGTCGCTGTACAAATAAGTACTATTGTACGGTCATACCTTTGATATAGACGTTTGATATGACTTTTTATTCAACAATTAAGATTGATTGTATCTTAAATATTTTACTTAAGAACACCTACTTTATTTATAAAAGATAGCATGCATTTTTATTACTTAATCCTTTATTCATGCTAATTCTTATTACTCTCAAATTTCAGGACATTTTATATATCGAAAACTAGAAATAAGAATGAAAAAGAAATTTTATAAGGGCCAATAGAATTTTAATTTGCTCTTTTGTACATAAAATTTATCTTAGAAACTAGAAAATCATTATACTAAATGATAATCTGCATTTACATAATGGGAATCTTGGTGTATTTAATCGTTTACACATTTTTAATTGAGTGAAGAGACGAAAGAATGGGGATTAAATCCATCGTGAATCGAAGACGAGCTTAATCCGATTTGAACACAAACGCAATAAAATCTACCTCGGTTGAAACTCAAGTGCTACGGATTTTCTACGTTCTCTGGGAACTGGGTTAGGCTAGGTTCAGTCCGAGGCAAGGGTATCACCGATTCTCAGGGGGGAGTTGGGAATTCGGTGAGTCGGCTAGCGGTGGCCAGAGATGGATTTTCCTGGGATCGCATAAAGACTTTTTAACCCGCTCTTTTAAGTTTCGATAAACTTGAGTCTTCTCTTGTCCTTCGCCAACGCCCGCGCTGTATCTGGTAGAATTTTCACCACAACGCCATAATCGTCTGGCGGGATTACAGAAGTTACGGTGGTAACAGCAAATTGGTGGAATGTACGAGAGCGAGTTAATGAATGTAACGTGTACACTGTTGCAATCCGGCTCAAATAACGCGTTGCTCAATAGGGAGGTGATCAATAATTGATCTACTCAAGAAGTGCTCTTCGTAATTCCACTTGAAGCCTATCCTCGGTATGTTCTCATCGAAGTTTGAGGTCACTCGAGGAAACGCCAGAAATAGCCAGTATCATATCGAGCTGCAATCAATTATCAAATAAACTGCTTACTATCAGATCATCAAATTCTGCCTATCAAAGAAATACTCGTTATTTTATTGTGTAAATCAAACGTAATTATTAATAATAATGTTTGCATGTACCGCTTGCAATTTATAAAAACTGTCCATACATTTATTTTACATTTTAATTATATTAATTTACATTTGGCTGAAGTCGCCTATTATGAGATACTTTTCTTTAAAAGCTTGTAATTTATTTAATTTGTAATCTCAATTTCTATCTTCACGTCAAATTTATGGGAAATATATTTAAGTTTTATCGCCAAAAGTTAGCAGTCGATAATAACTATATTTTGTTGTATGTGAAATTTTTTATCAAAAGTGCCGATTTTGACTATTCAAAAAAAGAATAATATGAAAAACAAAGGTTTCCATATATGGCATCTCATAATAGGGAATTAAGGAAAAATTAAAGATAAGTTTTTTGTATACGCTTTTATTATATATGTATTATATAAAAGTAGAAACAAAAAATTTTAATGTCATACATAATAATTATATAATTTTTCGATGTGTGTGAGAAATCTCAATAATAATAGAATTGTCATTTTTAATATATCGTTCGATAGTGCATTAGGACTTTAGGATATTGGATTGTTTAGATGCTCTCATATTACTATGAATACCTGAGTATCTCATATTACAACTTCCGCGCTTTGCGGCTTCACGATCACCAAATCTAATTTTTAGTTAAATAAATAATTATGTCATGTGTTTTCCTATCGATATGATCTTACTCTATCACTATGCAGACTTTATTACTCAATACTTATTTTTATATAATAAAATAAGATTTAAAGATTCTCTCTCTCTCTCTCTATTTCTCTCTCTAATCTCACTAAAGTTTGACAACATCCAATTTTATAAATCTTTTTTGCAACGACTACATGATCTAATAATGAATTTTCTACTAAATAGGTTTTACACTAAGAGTAAAAAGTTCATAATAGAACCAAACACATGCACTTATTAAATTTAGCAGAAACCCCACTATCTCATATCAGGAGCCTCTATCCTATAATAGGTAATCTTACCTTATTCTTTTTTTACATCAAATACAATATATAAAATACCTAAATTAAATTTATTTAAGCGAAGAAATGTTTTTAATTATTGTATCATTATTTTACGATAATAATACATTAATTAATGCAATCTAAATTTAATTACTAATCACAATCTCTTCTTTATAAAATAAGAATACAATATTTAATGTTATTATTATATTAATGTATCTTTATATTTACAAGGAAAAATTAAAATCGTTCCAATAGGAAGTATTTCACGAAAGTCATACAAAATTTCTTTTTAATGGAGAATTTTTAATAGCTCAAGGCTAGGTTGTTCCATCTTTCGATAAATTTCAACTCACTATTTAATTCTATTACACTTTTATGCTCTTACTTTTTTACTCTTTTGTTTATCTATTAAATAAATTATCATATATTATCCGAAGATGAAACAACCAGCCCTAAGTTAATTGTCCTGACTTGGGAAAAACAATCGATATCGGACAAAATAGTAAAATGAGTCTTGTCAGACAAAAAGAAAGCGCTCCATCGCAAAATCATATTACGCGCAATATCGGATGGTCTTGAAACGATTGTGACATTTGCATGAACGCTGCCTATATAAGACAAACAACAATTCTATAGCGGCAATCGTCGCAATTGAGCGGCTAACGACGGTGCTCGTTTTCCGTCGCAATTAACTTGTACAAATGCCTTAATCGATTTCGCAAAATGCCGTAAAGCATTACTGGCATTACGATACATTTAGAGATATTAAAATTCGTAATAATAATTGTTATTAAACAATCTGTAAGCGATTATATAATGTTAATGATATATATACAATATATATATATATAATATTTATCTAGCAGTCTAGTATATTTTCGACACATTTAGATAAACATAAAAATATAAATAGATTATATATGATATTGTAGAAAATGTTAAAAAAGAACAATACTAATAATAATTATTTTATTTATATAAACTTACATGAAAGAAACAATTTTACTAAAGTATTCAGTTAGATATACATAGATTCGATAATAATTTGACAATAATTTTGTAGAATCATTAAAATAATTATACAGTCTGAGAAAAAGTTTACCACATTTTTCTTGAAAATGGTCAGAGATAGGGAGAAAATATCTATTATCAAAATTGTAGAGACATATTTTGATGATCTTGAGTAGCTTTAAATGATTTTAACTTTCATATTACCAATAAAAAATTTTTTTTAATGGTAAGGAGTATTTTTTACTCGTTTTCTATCGATGTTCAATAAGTTGAATAATTTTGCATTAAAGTATCTTTTCGAAAATTCAACTATTGCTAGAATATAAATCAAAATAAATCAGACTGAAAGTTTGGAACAAATTTTTTATTATTGCAATAAATGTTCAAAATGCTTGCTCTAGACATGTCTGTAATCTTTGGAGGTTTGCTTGAACTTTTTCTAATTCTTGAATTGTTATTTTTCGAAAAATATTTTTTATTGTTTCTTTCATGTTTTCCGAAGTGGTAGACGTTGAAAGTAAGTCAGCTCCTTTACTCTTCCTCAAAGATAATAGTCCAAACATATTAAATCGGACGATATCGCAGGGAATAACGCAGATCATTCTATCAATCCATTTGTTTGGGAACATTTTGTTGAGCTTTCGCCTCGTATTTATTCCGAAATGGAGTGGTGCACCATATAACTGAACCACATTCGAATCTTATCTCTCAGTGGAATCTGGAAAATTATTTAAAAAAAAAAACGAATAAAACTGTCGGTCGTTAAAGACTTCTCAAAAAAGAATGGTTCAATTAACTGAACACCAATAATTCCTGCTCAACCATTAATATTTCACTGATGTTGATGATTCACAGTTCTCATCCAGTGTGAGTTAACTTCGCTCCAATAATGCAAATTGTGCCTGTTAATTCCTTCACTCTTAAATGTTGCACAATACAAATCGAAAAAAGTTAGAATCTTCTTGTAATTTATTTTGAGCTCATGTAAAGAACTGGATCCTTATGTTAAAATCATTCCGTGAGAGTTTTTGGAATATCGATATATGATATGGATAAAACTTATTTTTCCTGAGTATGCGTGACACTGAAGATTGGCTAATATTTCTATCGCGGTCTGACTTATTTTGGCTTATATCCCGATAATAGTTGAATTTTCAAAAAAATACTCTAATGCAAAGCTTAACTCAATAAGTACCATCGAATACTATAGAATAATTAAACTATAGAATAATTTAAAAAATACCCCTTTCCATTAAAACAATTTTTTTATTGGTAGTATGAAGATCAAGGACATTTAAAGGCTACTCTAAATCATCAAAGTATGTCGCTCTACTTATGCTACAATTTTGATAATAGGTGTCTTTCCCTATCTTTAATCCTTTTCGAGAAAAACGTGATAAACTTTTTATCAGACTCAGCCGGTACAGAAAACTTGAGTATGATGGACAATGCTGTAAAAAATTTTAACTTTCTAACAACTAGCTTGAGCGTCCCAGTAATTATTTTAATAGTTTAATAAAATTGTTTTCAGATTTATATATATATATTTAAAGTTGAATTTTTAAATATAATACTTCAGCAAAATTATTCTTTCTGTATACGTTTTTTCATGAGTAATTAAAAATTTTATGTTTTTAGAAATTAATTTTTTTTTTGTTTCTTACGGAGACTGTAAATGTGTATAACTTTAAAATAATTTTGATATATTTAATCTTTTTTTTTTATAGTCTTGGCACTGACTTTCATTTTCACCGCAATGGTTTATCGATTAAGCATATCGCTGAATATAATTGTCATTTTTACTTTTAAACTAGTTATATTATTTCACGATGTAATACACTAAAAAAAAATTTTGGTTGAAAATGGGCGAATCAGAATTTTTTGGTTAAATTAGAATTCTTGAGATAACCGGAATTCTGATTGGTACAATATATTGGTAAAATCTACTAGAATTCTTATTTTTACTAGAATAATCATATCAATATTAGAACTCTAGTTATCTCAACTTTTTAATAGATATAATCAGAAAATTCTGATTCGTTCGTTTTCCATCAGAATTACTATTTAATCCCACCAAACCATTTTTCTCAGTGTATTAATTTTATTACCGCGAATGTGCATATTAAGAAGTTTTTTTTATCAGGCAACACGTCTCGCATCCAGTTTGTATGAAAAATATATACGAACGGCCATATATGGCCCGCATGCGCATCCAGGGATCCCGCGTACCGACAGCATAATAATGCGACCGCATAATCGTGTGTTTAGCGTCTCGTCATGAGGTCCGGTCCCGTAGGAACGACGCGACTGCGGCATTGCGCCGCATCACGACCCACTATTTCAGAATGATAAATTGACAGCGGACGCGTATACGCACCAATGGGAGCGATCGCGCGCGTAAAATGAAATGCCTATTCCCAATTCGCAATATCTCGCTATTTCGGATGTGGAAAAGAGAAACGGCATTTATACCATTATTCTAATAGACGAGAAAATTGTTTATTTTTCCTTTTGTTTATATTCCAATTGCAAAGAAGGATCAATTATGAACGTTTTTCTTAATATTAACTTAAGTAATTAATCTGTATATAAATAAACGAGGAGTAAACCGCTGACCAAAATTACACCAACGCCCTACTAATGCCCAGTAATATCCAATTAATGTTTAAGTAATGCTCACTTTTTATGTCCATTAATGTCCTAATAATGTCCATTCATGCCTTATTAAAACATAACCTCATAATATCGCTTATTATAATACACAATTCTCTCAGGTAATGCCCAGTAATGCTCCAAGTCTGTATACCGCAATGTCCTTGACGGTTTACTTCTCGTAAATAAATATATAAATAAGTAAATAAATCTCTGAAAAGCAACGTATCAAAGGAATTAGATGTCTTTATAAATTGAAACACTCCGTTATGAACTGGGAACAATTAATTTTGTAGAATTCCATTTATGACATTTAAATTATTGCGCTCCAAAGTTGATGTTACAAAGTTAGATTGATGAATGACAATGTGATTCCGCTCGCACACGTATGCACGTACGTGTGCACGTTACAAGAATGTAAATATACGAATATTCAGTGTGCGTTTGCACGTAGCGATAAATTCACGAGCAAGCAAGCGCAACGGATGGAAAAAAAAGTTGAAACGCGAAAGCGACACGACAAATTAGTCCAATATAGGCGAAAAACGTGGATCTCGCACTGGAATCAATTAGTTGCGCCCGAACGACAGAGCTTCTCTCTCGCTCGCGCTGTATGCTCCTCACCTCATACGTGACATACGTATACGCGTGCAGTTCTGCACGCAGATATTTGTCTTTGACAAACGCGCGGCAATGGAAAACAATAGTGCCTGGACGAGGTCAAGTACATCGGAGCGGTCCGAAGAGTGGGCTAACATCGACGCGTTACAATTCAGATCGCGTCATTCTGTTGCAAACGCAAATTGCAACGCGCGACAACGCACCGCCGCACCGACGGTCATGCCCGTCCTTCGAAGCGATTTGTTTATGAATGCTCCTTGACCACGCTCATACATATTTATCCTGCGGCGTTATCGACGCGCTCGCGCGCTCGGACGCTCGTCCGCCTGTAACTAATTTGATAAATCGGTGATATCGCGGCACGAGTGCGTTTTAATGCGGAGTGACACGACGAGAAATTAACAGCCTTTCGGCGGAAAAATGCGCCTACGTTGCGCCTCGCGCGCGAACAATCGATCGAACGATCGGTTTTTTTTTTTTTTGTGAAAAATTGATGAAGCAGTAAGTGCAATTTGAAGCGATTAAATTCGCCGAGACTTGATTGCCATCGTTCTTCGATCGCACCCCCATCGCGACTGGATATAACACTTTGTGCGCTGCAGGGTTAGTTACCTTAACACCTCGGTAGAAAAATTCTTGATGAATGACTTCTGTCGCGGTAATATAATATTTAAAGCTTTAAATAATATTATTGAAATGTATCATCGAACACATGTAATAAATTAATAATTTTATTAATCACATTTCATTAATAATGAATACGCTAAAAAAATTTATTAAATTTTAATATATATTTCTTTGAATGGTACTGACAATAAGTAAATATATAATATGTACTTAGTAAGTAAATAAATATTTATTCAATAAGAAAATGATAGTTAAATCAAATTAATAGTTTTTGTATTGAATAAATATATGTTTACATTTGGTAAATATTTATTTAGCATTATTCAAGCAAATATTTATTAAAATTTAATTTTTTTTCCACTATAGTTTATAATTTATATAATTGGAAAAGTTCGTATTTTAATAGTAATATATACATATATTAAAATACTTCCATGAAGTATTTTAATATACATCTATTTAATATACTTCCATGAAGTATTTTAATATATATATTATTATATAAACTGCATCGAGTTGTATCTCTGAAGAGTGAAAATTCTCCCAGAGTAATTAATTTCAAAATTCTATTTTAGTATTTTAGGAGTTGATTTTAAGATTTAGTTTTGCACTTATAGACATTATGTTTGTTATTGCCATAAAGTATTTTAATATATATGCATATTTAAAAATTTTATTGTAATCGTAAATATGTTTAGCTACATCGAGCTGCATCTCTGAAAAGTTAAAATTAGAGTAATTAATATTAAAATTTATATTTTAGAAGTTGCTTTTGAGATTAAGTTATTCAAATTTGTATCGATATTTAAAAAATTTAAGTAAGAAATACAAATATTAATTATTATTATTTATTCATCTGATTTCACAGTGACACGACATCCACTTACTCTTATTACATATTCGACTGATAATTGTCTTTACGACACTGTTCTACTGAAATTAGCTTTGATTATGCACCTTTATTGTAGTAACTGCGATTACGAGAATACCTCTGCCGTTAATATAGACAAGTGCTGGCGTAATAGCCGTGTCTCCTCTTTGAGAATTGCACCCCTTGATCTCCGATGCGGTCAAGTCAACTAAGTTGCAACCACGTTCTCATTTAAATATCCGCTGTGAGTTCAAACTGTCTGCAATCTCCCATCACGAGATTTCACGACCGAGTAATCGGAGTCGGGGAAACTTCGGCGTGAGAACTGCAACCGCCATAGAATTCGCTTGCGATCGAATCCGTGGCTGTAAGTTGCCGGAACTAAGAATCTGTATCTATTGCGAGTAGAAGTGGACTGTAAATATCGGGTTGATCTTTTTCAGATCCTCACATACTCGTATATGCAATTACATAATAGCGAAATAGCAAAACTTGAAATTAGGATTGAAAAACCCAAGATTAATTTGAAACATAAAATAATTGGATTGAATTTTAAGTAGATTTAATTTCAAGTCGATAAAGTGCATCGATAAATCACGCAGAAACATATAAACCGCGTAGTTTCAATTTTTGTTCGAAAGAAGGTGAGCTTATATCTTTACAAAACTATAGTTTTTTTTATCATAAATGTCAATTTTACACAGTATTTTATATCTTATAGAATATAAATAAAAGAAAAGCAACAAAATTTTAAGAAATATTTCAAAAACGTATTTACTCTAAAAATATCGTGTGGATTTAACGCTATACGATGTCTATGTAATTTTCATTGGTTGTGTAATACTAGGGTTGTCTGAAAACAGCTTTGAGCTTCAATATGAAAATGGCATTACTTGTTAAAATCCATTCTGGTACTATTTACAATCGTACATATTTTGAAAAATATCTGTGAAAATTGTAACCATTTTGAACGCTCAGTTGATGTTTGGCAGTCATTTGTGCCAGTTGATGTTAGTTTTTGTTTGATAAAGATCTCTGTCCTCCGAGTCAAACTTTGACCCTAGGAAATAGTAAAAAGTCGTTAGGAGCTAGAGCTGATGAATATGGTGTATGGTCAATCAGCTCAAATCGCAATTCATAAATTTCTGTCATGCCGATATTCGACTTTTTCCATTTTTACAAAAAACACTGACATGGACTGGCACAAATGACTGTCAAACAACAACTGAGTGTCCAAAAATAACTACAATTTTCACAAGTATCTTTCAAAGCATATAATTATAGTACCAAAATGGTTTTCACGAGTAATGTCATCTTCATGATGAAGTTCTATTCGGACGACCTATTGTACTATACGAGTATGTATTAACACGATGTATTAACATGATGTTAGAAGATTTAGCACCATGAGTTTTGAATTCACAACAATATATTTTTTAAGTGTTTTAAGAAATATTCTAGAAATAGATATATTCTAAAAGGTCATTTTCTGGAGATATATTCTCTCTAAGATATATATTTTATCTTAAGACACATTTTAGCTATAGGTATGTACTGAACCATGTTAAAAATATGTGCAAAGGCTTTTCGCTTTTGTATAAGCCAATATACATATAGGACGCTCTTACAAAGAGACATTGTTCCTCGAACCTTGTAAGGTCCGCGCAAAAAGAGACAGGTGTAATAAAAATATGTGTGTACCCACTGTGTGGATTTAGTGTAATCTCTTGTAATCGCGCGTATACGCCGATATACGAGATAACGCTAGCCATACGCCAGTTTCTAGGCCGACATTAGAGTTTACTTGGCGTCCATAGCGGCGGCGTGTTACCTGTCGGGAGTTAATTAACTTAATTAATGGATCGGCCACGCCGTCAGAGTTTGCTTAGTGTTGCTCGCTCTGAGTATGCGACCGAGGCCCGGTAACAAACATCAAAGATAAATTGTCTAAGTTTCGAAGGGGATTATTGAGAAACACATCTTGCGTATATGAATTCAGAAGTGCCATCAACCGAAGTCAACCTATCTTCAATCTGTCTCTATAAACCGACAGATCTCATCGTGGCTTTTCTTCTTAATTCGCCGCAGGGAATGTAGGGCTTTAATGACGTAAACTGCTTTACTCTATTCGGTGCAATGTTTGTTTCCAAGCCTCGCAGGAGAGCCTCGAGGCGTTACTGTAATTTGACGAACAAATAGGAAAAAATTGAGCCTTGCGCGGCGGCTCGAGAGTCATCCGTGATCTTATTTTGGTCCCGTAATTGCCGAGGCAAAAAACTAAGAACTACCTCGGCTTTGCAATCTTATTCTTCTTACGGAAATTGCATTCCCACTCATCCCGCAGGATACATCTTGTGTGGGTGGGAAGGAGAATGAGGAGGGAAATGCGCGGTTAGTGGATTCGGAGGATTTTGTCCTAAGCGTGTCATAAATCGAAAGTTTTCTGCTTCCCGCAATCGTACGCCAAATCGGATTATGAAATTGAATAGTTCCCGACCCTGAAGGGATAGATGGGCGGCAGAAGAAGAGAGGGTGGTCTGCTCACCAATTTCTTCCTTGAAATTTGCGTCTTTCGCAAGTTCATTTGGTCTTTTAGGTCAAACGCTCCTGAAGACGGTGCGCATAGATCGTGATAAGGAAATAAATCGATTGAAATCGACGTTGGACCGTTTCTCCGCAAAATTATATCATCATTTTACGGAGGGAATAAGAAATTACGGCCTGCAATAATTCCTCTTCGTGTAATTTTAGTATTGATTATGATTCGTCGAGTCAGAACTTTATTTATCTACTGTGAAATTTGCATTTCGTTTAAACTGACACACGAGAAGCGAGCGTTTGTTTAACATAATCTCTATGAAAGCGATGTAACTTAGCGATTTATCTTTGCGAATAGTACGCAAAGTGAACAGTTTGCCAGATGTATTTATCATGAAACATACATGTGACATTTACGGCGCCCGTATGCAAATTAATTCAGCCGCGTAGAAAACGGACAGAGGACGTCAAAGAAACCGACTTGACGTCCGCATGGGCACATCCTGAATAACAATATTAATTACGGGAACTTGGAAAAGCAAGATCGAGTAGAGAAAATGTGACGCGCCACCTCTCTTGGGACGTAATTTCCGTCGAGAATCATTTGTGCCGTCGGATGCGATTCGATAGCCGGTCTCTAATAAGTCTCCACACGACGCGCATCACGAATATTATGTTCGCGACGCTATTACTCCTGCTTGACAGTCGACGCGGAAGTGTTTACCGCGCTCGTGAATTATTTCGTTGTAATATCGTGGCCGCGCCCGCCGTAACTGCTAAAGGAACACAATTAAACTTCAGAAATAAACGGTGGGAGAGGAGCGGGCGCGCGCAGTCATTATGCAAATATTAGTTTAGTGCCGAAACTTCCGTCATAGAGCCGGCACGCGAAGAGCAGCGCTCGAATACGCAACGAGCAACTTATCGATGGAAAAACGTGGTCGTGCGATAATCGCTATTAAAACTTTACGATAAAAGCGCCGGAAGAGATGGAGAATTGTAATCATCTTTGTTATGTTTATTGCGACAGACGTACTTACAAACTGTGCAATCTCGTTACCTATAAATATCCTCCGGTGCATTTTCTTGGTCTCGCGAGAATGCAATTGATAGCGCGGATGCGAGAATCAGAGATATCCGATTCTTTCGAAAACAAAGTCATTTGTTATTCTGCGATATAACTATACGATAGTATAATAATAAATTGCGTAACTTTTATAATATAATGTTAGTTAGTTAATAACGCTGCAAGAAGAACGTATTTGTAATTATTATATAATTTGATCGTTGGACGTAATTTTTATAACAGATACAGTGTGTATTGTCAATCCAACAACAAGAAAACACGTTACATGAAAAAACGGTTTTGCTGTAAAATACCTAAAAATTTCATTACATATATAGATCTGAAAATAATTTTCTTGGACTTTCAAAATAATTATACACTCAAGCTAGTTCCTAAAACATACAAATATTTGCAGCATTTATTCATCATGCTTCAATTTCCTGTATAATTATTTTGATATTCCTATAAAATTATTTTCAGATCTACACATTTAGCTTTTAAATACTTTAATACTTTAAGAATTTTTTTTGTGTATGATTCGTTTCTGTAATAAAATAAAATAACGAATTCGATAAAACTCGTGGCAATGCGCGCGCCTCGGAGAATTTTCAATTTTTTTTTTCCGTAATGCTTGAAAAGGTGAATTGCTCAGGTTCTTGCACTCAGACCTTCAATTATGTTTCACGATCCATTCAGGAGGATCTCCCATTCGCAAGGTCTATTGCGACGCCAAAGTAAAGTGATGAATGTTCGCGCCGGAAGGAGATCCGGAATAGGTCGATGCGTGAGGCTCGTTTCCATATTGATTTCCATTTGGAATCGGATGCAGAGCTGCAATGCTTATCGGATACTGCTGCCTCAGGTCAGCGCGACTCTGTATTATAAGGACATATTTACATAGATTGCATCAAATCGAAATAAGATGGACAGCCGGCGTGCGAGGATGTTAAGTATTTCCTCTCGGAAATCAGTTGCTCATAATTATATCGAATACATGTATTTAAAACATGTGATATAAACAATTATATATATAACTTATGAAAGGAACTAACATTATTTATTTAAATATATATTTCAAAATTTTGTAAAAATATTGAATAATAATATATTATTGATTGATTTTCTTTTATTCATCTCCGAGAAAGACTGTAAAGTGAGTCGAAACGTTTGAATATTACTTATTACTATTATTATCGCTTATATTATTATTAAGAATATTGTTATTATTATTAAGCACTGGAGGGATTATTTAAAAAAAATTGTCTGTGCTCCATTTACTGCGCCGCACTCTCATTAACCTCGTTCTATTGTTTGTCTTTTCTTTTACTTTTATTAAATCTTTCTATGCAGCTTATTTAACTAAAATAAATATCTATTAATATAATTCAAATGATTTATTTAATTAATCCATTACATGCAATCATTTAAATAGAACTTGTACTATAAAAAAGCAAACTATACAATTTTAAATTTAATAAAGAATTCGTTTAAATTTAAAAAAGCGTTTGTTTTTAATATTATCATAAAATCAGATATGTTCAGTGCAGTTTTTTTTTAACTATTACAATGCCTTGGATTATGCTTTTAAGCCGAAATGTTTGCAATTTAATTCCTAACATATTGTGATTTCTACTTTAAAGTAAAAAATTGAAAATTAATTTTTTTGCAACAAATTAATGATATGAAATATAAAATGATATGAAATATCTTCGACTAAGGTAAAAGAACTTTGTACTCATATATAGCGGCAAAGTCTTAATTTTCAAACAAGATCCAAATCATTTATCTCCAATTTTTTGTGCAAAGATATTGTCGATAATATCGACTTGCGATCTATAAATGAAAATATTTTAAGGATAAAGTTTATAGAACAAAAGTTCTTAGACAAAAAGTATTTTAGTACTCTGTTATAAAATAAATTTTATTTTTATAATTAGTCAACGATATTTCGCAAATTATTCGATCCGAGATAAATAATCTTGTGCTTGTTAGAATCTTAGCTTTCCAACAAGATTAATGTCATCTCCATATGATTTTTCTGAAAAAAAGATATTGACGATCTCATCGACCTATGATTTCGATTTGGAGTGTCCTAGAGTATCAATGCGCGCGTGCGTTTGTCATATCATGTTTCAAAGCGCTTATATCTACATATGTTTTCACACCTATTTTTTTAACGCATTAGCACATCTGTCAAAACACAGGCAAAAATACACGCGGCGTTCTTTTATGTGTGGTGCATGTGTGCGCGCGCTGAATTTTTGAAATATTATAACTTATACAAAATACGTATATATAGCAACATGCGACAAAAACTGATTTTATATACAATATAATATACGCTTTTCTCTAAAACATGTATATGTATATTCAGTAACATATAAAGAACAAAAAAAAAACGCTAATCTATAAAATCTAGAAAAGAGTTGCTAATTAATTTTATGTACCTCTTTTAGACAATTTTTCAAAATTGTTAGAAAAAAGGTACATCAAACTATATAATATTTTTTACAATAACGATATTATTTTTAATAACGAAAAAGGTATAATTGGGCGCCCTTTTTTGTATTTCTAATGTATCTTTTAAACAATTTTTATTGCAAATAAAACTTGTGATTACTTCATGACAGAAACGCATTCGGAATTGAATTGTGTCCAACAATCTGTCAACATCTAATTATTCTTCCTGTCGATCTGGCAATTCTCAAATTTCTAAGCCCATACCATCATAAATGCACAAGAATGTTCACTCAAATTGTTATGGATCACCACTCCGAATGCATTTCCGTCATGAAGTAATCATGACAATCGACAAATTTTATTTTACGTTAATCTAACGACGCGTAATTGACGAAAAAAGACAAGATTATATGTAATTGTAAGTCATTTATCCACTGAAAATGGTTCCATTGAGAAGCGAAACGTTTGGAAGATTTATGTAATTTTAAGTTTGAACAATATATTCCTTTTTACCGACAACGTGCTTCGCTCATTTGCTCTTGTACAGATAATTTATTGAATATTTTTTTGAATTTATTAAAATCATATAATTACATACAATATTACAATGAAGAAGGTCGAAATGTATGTTTTATTATAATATTGTATGTATTATAATTTTATTATTTGATGTTTTATAAATTGTTTTACGCATATAATACCCAGCGCAAATAAATCTCCTCATCTTTAATAATAAATCTGTTTTTACGGTTTTTTATCTTATGTGACGGAGATTAATCGGTTTTTGGAGCAAAAGCAACTTTATTTTCGTAATCAGTTATTAAGCTCCGTGAATAGCTAACGCTAATCGCCCAAGCAAAATACCACTTAGCAAACGGCATCCATTGTTTTATAATTGCTTGTGTTTGAATCTTCAGCTGAATTGGAACACAAAGCGACAAAGGGGATAGCGAAGCGTCTTCCAGAAGTCTCTAAGTACTATTTCTCCAAGCGATCCTTACGCAGATATTACACTACGTGCCCGGCATTCCGCACGTCTACGATCGCTTAATTGGTCGTTAACTCAACAGTCCCGTGATGATAAATGGGCTAGATTGTTAGAGAGTGAGGAAAGTTTCGTGGCAAGGTTGAAAGCTCTGCAGGATATTTTGATGGAGGAAACCGAAATTCACCTAAAGTACACTAGAAGAAACGCTTCGCTCGACAATTTTCTCTGCAACGAAGTTTCAAGCCGTTCATTGTCCTCTCGTGCATTTGAACGCGTCAAGCAATTCGTAGAACACGAACCGCTTTCGGTATTCTTTTCGTCGCATTCCGATGATCACATCTGCAATCGTTTTATAACTCTCGTACTGTGATCAGGCGCACATTAGCGGGAAAGCCATGTGCGATGCAGGCAAAAGCTCTGATTAAATAAATAGCGTCGGATAACGCGTCAGCCAAGTTGACCGGATGAGGACGCGAAACTCGGTAATACTCGAATTCCATCCACACACACGGAGTTCTGTAATGCGTCTGGTCGTGTAACCGAGAGGCACTGGTTTCAACTTAAACACGCGCTTGTAGTTTCAGATCAATGGCCGTAAAGCCGAGAGCGTGCTGGAGATTGAGGCAATTTTCGATTCCTCGCTGGAGTAGCACAACGAGAATTGCGATATTGGCGAGATTCGTATAGAGAAATCAGATATAATTAGAAATAATTACAATATATTATCTGTAAAATGTACAAATTGTGGTATTACAATAATTAAACAGTTGTAAAGAATTGTTCTTGTAAACTTTACTTTTCCTTAAAATTTAATTTTCTAATTAGTATACACGGAGAATTTCCGCTTCGGTGTATAAACTAGAGAGAACTTTGAGATTACAATTCACAAATCGTGTACAATTGCGACATATTCTATATGTTCCTGTTTTCTACGAGGAAGGTAGGTCGCATTGTTAGGAGTTTCTCCGGCGCTCTTGTGACGCAAGGAACACACACACACACACACAGTTCCTATTTGCATACTACTTTCGCGGGCTACGTCAAAACGAGAAACGATCTGCCTGTCTCGTGACATAGCGAAAACGTCGGGAATAAGAGGTGGATCGCACGGATGATACGAACGACATCGCTATCCGAGATGGAGGCCAGAAAACGAAGCGTGACGTAGCGGTGGAATTTTCTGATTGTTATTTATGGTGAACGGATTCGCGTCTAGTCATGGCGATATTTCAGGCAAAGTGGCGTCCCGGGCGGGCTCGGCATGGCGCGGCGCGACGTGCGCGTGAAAAGTACCGGCATTCGTGTCTTCTCTTCACCTCCGTCCCTTTGCGTCCTATCGAATTCTATGGTCTGCCTTTCCTTTCCTTCCGGCAAAGGGGATAGCTGCGCCTAACGCTTTCCACCCCCTTGGGGCCGATTATATCGATCGCTTTATGATAGCTGTCTTGTTACAGCGTCTCAAGGGAAAAACTTGTGGGTCGGTATAAAATAGTTCCCTTCATTCGCTTCCTCGATCGTCGGATGTAAGTATATCCTCGTCAAGGAGTACTTCGCGAGAGCCTCTCTCGGGGCCGATATACAGGATGCCCCCTAAATCGCGAGAACGACGAGAGCATATTTTTCTTCCGGCTCTAGCCAGATTTTCGCACCTCATAACGGAACTCGTTCCCGTTCAGTTCTTCATTTCGACAGAGCCGGTTTATGTCTCGCGCTCATAGATGCTGGCTCATCGGTCGCAATCAATGAAGAAGAATATATACAGTAGTAATACGTCAATCAAATTATACAGCTGTAAATAAAAAAACATCAATTTAAGCCTGGTAGAATAAAAAAAATCTCTTAAATATTTTAATATTGGCCGACAAAAGATCGAATTATTAAATTATGTAGATTTTATTTTTCGCCTTCCTTCCTTTTTTTTAAATTAAGGAAGATTACTTTACTACAAGCATCCAAAAATGTGAGTCTTTTTATTCTAAACATCTCTCATGTCTATGAAAAATGTCAAACCTACCTAAGTAAACGATTTTATTATTTCTGTGTCTTCTCGATTTTCGAATACAATAAATTACGTCATTTATTTTTTTTCAAATATCCTTTATAAGGATCCTCTCGGTTACTATGTAATTTAGAGTTCCTTCCCAGAATTCTTCATAGATTAAACAAGCCCTCAAAAAAATATCGAATTATGTATGGATTTAATCATGCAGTATCTACAGAATTCTT
Source organism: Trachymyrmex septentrionalis (assembly GCF_001594115.1). NCBI lineage: Eukaryota > Metazoa > Arthropoda > Insecta > Hymenoptera > Formicidae > Trachymyrmex > Trachymyrmex septentrionalis. The sequence goes on from NW_017305673.1 coordinate 89,543, forward strand.
TTAGAGTGAGGAATTCTGTCAGTGGTTAGGCATTTTTTATCAGTATATTGAACAATTTATTTTAAGCACGTTTTGAGCCGATATTTTAAGCTATATTAAATAATTAAAATATTCAAAAGACGTATCTTCTGCTTGATGTGCGATAAGCGATACTAACCATGTCCAGCGCGATTTGCTCGATACGCCATTCGCGGCTTTATAGCATCAAGACCGATACCAAGAGGCATTAGACAAGTTTCGAAATTGGTTATGAAGTTACTGGTCACCGAGTAGCGGTTGCATCTCCGAGTTCTCTATGGTTATATGAAATATTGTTAGAGCGTCGTTCATCGATCGTGCGAAGAGCTTTATTCGGTTGGGCGAACGGCGCTCTCGGAATTTTCGTTGCGGATGTTTTTCTCTCGCGCGAGAACGAAAAGAGCCGACGTAACGCAAGAATGATTAAGCAATTTCATTCTACTCGGGCAAGCCCCATAGAAACTCTCGTGTCGATGTACCATTCGCCATGAGTTTTCCTACTTTATGGATACAACTAATATCTCCCAATGGTCTTGTTTCAACTTGGAGCACATAAACGTCTCGCTCGACGCAATCGATTGTTGCCCACAAATGCGGAATTATGGATTGTTGATATAATTTCAGCTTCCTTTGAACACATTGTCTGAATAATCTTAATGTATTATTGTTAAACAGTCTTAAAAAGATTTATGTAAATATCGATTAGAATTGATTGTTAAAACAGACTGTATAGAAGTACAGATACTGCTTTCTTTCATCACTTTTTGTCACATCTAGCTATTATAATGATATTGATATCCATTACAGTGCTTGCCTGATGGGACACATTACATCCATCATTCTGCGGAACTTAGCTTGTTGTACAGTCCCTAAGGAGCCCTTAATGCACATCACGATACACGTTTCGTTGTACGTCAAAATGTATGCGCCATATACATCGCAGTTAATTAGTTACCCTTTGACCTCTTTTGCGCAAACATATAGGCAGACACCTTAACTATCATTTACATATCCATTTACATATATCCTACTGTTACAGCAATTTCGCGCATCTTACCGCCTGAATAATTCCATTTTAGACGGATCTATATACAATTCTGCGTACTTGCACAATTACTGTCTTAGGAAGATATCGAAGGCTGAACACGAATCCTTCTGCGCATAATCATACACCAATTAGTACAATTACACTCTTTCGTATGCAAAATTAATTCTCGCTAACCATCCGGTCGATGAAGCAATTTAGTATTCTAAGTTTACTCGTTTAGGATTCTAAATCTGTCTCAAAATTGTTTGTCAAACTTTTGTTCTCACGCAGTTTTTATCAATACAAAATTGCGAACAAATTTATCTCATGACCATGTAGATATCCCATCTAATACACGTGTTGCATGAGGTCACAAATCTTCTTTTCGAAAATTTTTATTTTATTCAGAAAGCTTGTCCGTATTACCTATTATTACCTGATATCCAAAATAGCATACGAAATTCAAGCTTAACAAACTCTTGTAGACGAATATTCCACTCCACACGCCAACCTAAAGCTTCTATCTTGAATGCTTTACACGCCCCAAATTTATGGACGTCGACCTGTAGACATATAGAGAAAAAAAAACCTACTAGAGCTACAAGCACACTCATTTCTTTTATTGTTTACTGAAATAAAAGTGATGTTTTCGATATTACAAGCAATATATCGTGATACAATATATCACCAAAAATTTTTTTAAGTACCGTCCTATTAATTATAAAAAGATTTCTTAATATTAAATTTCTTCTTTATTTTTTACTTTTAGTCTGATGTTTAAGTGTGATGCAATAAAAATGAACTTACAGCAATTGTTAATTTTTGACGCGTATATTTTGATCAAATTCTCGGTATTCTCGATTAAATCTTATTCGCTGTAAGAAAATGTAAGCTCCTGCAATTTTTTTTCTCCTCCACATTAAATGTTGAAAAACCTGCCGCGAGCAGGCACTAAGGTATTATTATTCTGAATCGATTAAGGGCGACGCATTAATCATACCTGCAGCGAAGCGGATCGTAAAGTGCGTGCCTCACGAATGATATATAACTACTTTTCACCCGTGTCGCAAATGCACGCACCAATAAGAACATAAAATTACCCTCGGTTGATACGAAAAAAATTTCTCGATTTAAATACCTGAAGATGTAGTTGAATACTTTTCATTTTCCTCGCGCATTTTCGTCTAACACGTTTATTCTTTTCCTCAGAGGAAAAAAGTGCGTAAAGTCGCGCGTTTTTTACCGTGAGTAATGTATGATGCCATTAAATAGATATACAACAAGTACTTTGCAGGGTAAATCTGCTAGTTTTTTGGTACGAAAAAAGCCAAGCGAGCGCTGACTCATTCTTTTCTACGTAGTTTAAAATTATTAATCGCTTCAATTTAATCCTTTCATGTCACGTAAGATTTGTAACTTTTTACAAACGCGCGAGAAGTGACATGCAAATTTCATTAAACATATACGCTCGGTTTTATTTACGCTCATGTTTTACAGATACAAAATAAAACTATAAACAATTGCTAATGACACGCGGAGACAATGCTTTTATTTTTATATTTTACCGCAAAATTCGTTACAAATTTTTCTATATTTGAGGATAAGCTTGGGACAATTTGTTATTGACATTCTATCAAATATCGGTAACAATAGGAATTTTTAAATATACAAAAGATATTTTATGTTTTTATTTATAAACTACATAATAAAATCACTAAACAGTAAATTATTATAAGACAAAGAATTTCAAAATAATTGAAAGTAACTGATAGTCACATCGGATATAGTCAATCAATTAACTATGTTGCGAGATAAAATTGTGTCATGAGCAATTAAGTCAGATAACATTATAATATATAAATAATTTATGTAATTATATTATACGTTTATTATTATTGGCACATTAAATTTATTTCAGAAAAGAAAACCTTATAAATTGTATTATATAATTTAATCATGATTTTAACGTATTTTGAAATCATTAAAATTTTATTATACAGGGTTTCCCATCACAGACAATAAATATTTTAAAGACAGGTTTTTTGTAACATTTCAAGACGAAAAGTTTAATATAAAAATGTCGAGACTATAATAGTTTTAATGTAAGAAGAGTTTAAAATTAGGAATGACGGGACTAAAATTTTGCGCGCTCAGGGATGGTAAGATGATCAGTATGAAGGTGCTTCTTCGAACCTCATGTTTTTGACAATAACAAAATTCAAGGAAGCACTTTCACATTGACCATCTTGCCATCCCTGAGCGCGCGAAATTCTTGTCCCGTCATTCGTAATTTTTAAACTTCTCAATTGAAAATTATTATAGTCTCGACATTTTTGTATTAGACCTTTTATTTTAGAATGTTACAAAAAATCTGCCTTTAAAAATATTTATTGTCAGTTATGGGACATCCTGTAGTAAATTATTTATTAAAATTTAACCAAACATATTTTATATTTTATTTTAGATATTAATAAATCAGAAAAAAAATATATACAATTCTTTGAGATGTTCAATTTTATACTTTATTTTTGAAGATTAATAAGAGAAAAATTACATAAAATTTTTTAAAATATTGTCCCACTATGATTTTTCAGATAAATTTTAAGAGAAAATTCTGTAACACAAAATAATAAACACTGACAGCGGAGTGGCGCGACGTCGTGAAACGAAGAAAAGCGACAAAGCGTGGTGGATTTTCAGGATCATTGCATGAGTACGGGATTATATTGTCGACTTCCTAATATCCGAGTAACATCTGAAAAGAAATTGCTGTGTTCCGACGAACGAGAATCGGGCAAAGTGGGAATGAAGAGGCCGTTATAGATCATGTTTAAACAGGACTTAGTATTCAAGGTATCAACATTTTTTCCCGTCATCCCTCAGGATAATGTTTTTCTTAGGAAGCTCCGGGATAATACCTTCTTCCTAGGAATTCCCAAGACAGCGGCTATTCATCTTATCCGTCGAGGTCGCCGTTTCTTTCTCGTCGATTCTTACTTCTAGACAGGCAATCGGAAAATAATCCTTCTGAGGGATACAAAAGACACGACATGTGCAATAAATTTGTTCCCTAGATTCAGTACTGAAATTAATGTAGCAATATTAATCGTGCGTAGAATATCACGTATTTCGACTTTCTCTTTTAATACATACCGTAAAATAATTAATAGTCACAAATTGTGTCATTTGTATCTATACATAAAAGTTAAACGCTTGACAATTAAAGAGATATTCTGTTTTCAGTATCATTTTTATATCCTCTTTTTAAGAATTTTTTATTCCTTTTTAATCTTTTTTTTAATGTAAAGCTGTTTTGGAATTTGGTACATTTATTTTTTGATATTTAAATGTTTATATATATTTTTCTTAAACAAAATTATAAAAGATTTTTTTGACAATTATTTGCAAATTTTTTATAGACATGTTAAAAAAGAACTAGCTTACTGCTCACAATAACTCGTGCAGTTTTAATTCGATTAAGATCGAAAACATTTTTTATATAGGAGGTGTTCGAAACATTTTTCTCTTTTATCCGACCTACAATCAAATAAAAATTCTAACTTCAATATTTTTGATAAGAAAAAAGTTTAAAAAAACGAAAAAATCGAATGTTTTTTCCAAAAAATTTTGTTATTTTTGCATAAAATAATATTTTAATTTGATTGTAGGTTGCATAAGAACTACACTTACAGTGCCGTGCAAAAGTTTCCGGCCAATGACACTTTGTATTCTAATTTATAAAAAAAGTCTGATAAAATTTTAATCATTATCGCGTATCAGTACAAGATGTGGATAACGAAATCTTGATTAACATCTGTAATGATTAAAATTTCCTCGGGCTTCTTTTTAATAAATTAAAATGTATCATACAAAATGTCACTGACCTTTTGCACGCCTCTGTATATCTATTAAGAACTTTTTTGAATTTTTTGTTTCGGATAATTTCTCCATCTTATATAGAAAGAATGAGGCGGTATTTTTGACATGCTTATACAGATTTGTAAATAATTGTACGAGATATTTTTTATGTTGTGAAAAATTTTTAGAAATTATTTAAATATCAAGAAATGAATATATTAAATTTTAAACTTATATATATTTTTATACTTTTCTAAAAAAAATTCTTGAAGAAGGGTATTAAAAGCGATAAATATCCCTTTAACTTTTAAAAGTTTAAAGATCTAAAGTTTAAAGATCTAAAGTACATTCGCAATTTTTTTTACAATATGCGATAGTTAATTCAAAATTTTATTCATGATCCGATAGACGCAAAAATGTATTATTTTATCGATCTATGAGGAATATTGTTGCGACCGAAAAGCCACACTAAACATCCGCCGACATGCAAAATCGGCGTTGTAACTTTTAATCGTTGACTTGAAGCGACGCTGATTGGCTCGACAGTATTGTTCGCGTGTCAATCGTAACGCATGTAACACGGAGATTTTTGTAACCTCGTTGATTCGTAAATCGGTTAGAGTTGGCGATTTTTGAAGCACACTCTTTGTCCGCTAAATTGCCATTCCAATAAATTTGCGAGACAAATATCAAGTTTGTATATTTTTCGAGCTGTCGCGCTGAAAAGGCGGTCACCGCTGTTAATTCATCCAAAAATTGATTACGATCAACGCGATTACAGTTAATCGACATTAAATTATTGGCACTCATGCAACTGCACGTAACGGCATTTATTTGCTTATTACATCAATACATTAATTTCCATTTTAATTTATTATTTATCTAGCTTCGATATATCGGTATATTAATCTCGAATATTAACGAGAAATATACTACTGCATGGGCGTTGGCCGCATCTTCGACGTGTGCACCCTATCAAGCCGATAACGTCCACCCTTTCCGCGTGGAAATTACAGGATGCATACTCCAGGAAATCGAATGACCTCGCTCTGCAGCTCAGCTTTGAGTGAACATCGAGGCGAAGCGAGGAAATTACGGGCGCGTTCACGGGTCACGGTGCGAACTTAAGGGTAATACCGTCATATACCGCTGCCTCGGATCGTTCTTTTTTACTAGACGCGATGCAGGTATAAAAAGGAACAGGCTTTGCCCATGATCGGGAGCATGAAAAATATCACGCCTCCTAACGGTATTTTAATTTGGGAAAGCAGGGCAGCGGATTGATTTCAATCTGATTGCACTAGCGATCAGGATTAGCAAATCCTGCATTAGCGATATTTGATAGTTCTCTCGGAACGTGATATAAATACGACTATGAATCATTGATATAGAAAATTGTAAGTTAACTTCAATTAGTATCAATTTATCCACGTCAACGCAACCAACTCTCAGTTATTTCCTTTCTTAGTTTCAACAGCTGTACGGGAAAAAATCTGGCGAATAAAATTAAAACTCTACGAATGTCAGAAGTTCTTTTGTTCTTGCGAAACAACAGTTCCGATAAAGTTAGCTGTGAGAACCGTGCGGTTGCGAGGAAAATCGCGTGCAATCTAGTGTACAGTGCCCATATGTCGTGCAATATGTTCGCCAGAATGTCTCGATGTGTGCGAGAAAACTAAGAAATACGGTGTATCTCTGACCAGCAAGGAAACATGAGAATTGTTGGTTTAGAAAGGCAGAGAGAGAGAGAGAGAGAGAGAGAGAGGGGGGGGGCGAAAGGGTAACATTTTAATAACCTAATTCGATTTTCGAAAAAAAGATTTCATGACCCCATTTTTGAGTTCCCGGCCAATTCACATACGACACTTTATCGTAAATTCCGAAAATGTGTTGATACTGATGTCGCTATGGGCGACTCGCAAATCTCACACAGTTCATACACGAAACATCCAGTGGGAGTTCCGCAGCGAGAATAGAACCCGAGTGCGAAATATTGTTCGCCGCATCATGGCGCAGTGAGACTTGCTCAAGTCATCCACAGTTATGACTGGTGTCGATACCCTATGGTATATATAATAGAATCATTCTCTTGTTTACTTTATATTATAAAATCAAAATTTACAAGTGCATATTTATATTTTATTTTTTATTTGCGATTTATATTTTATTTTTTATTTGCGACTTTATGCGCGCATTATCTGCAGTGACTAATATGTGTCCAACTTGAACATAATTAGTGAGTATTTCTTGCTAATTATGCTACACATTTACTTTGTATTAGATGAAACATTAGTAGAATTTTAATTAATGTGATGTAATATTGGATCCTTAGTAACTACAATATAAATAAATCTCTTACCGTAGCCTATAATTTGATTTAATTAAAACCGCGCACACATACATACGCGTGCGGAAAGAACAATTTTGCTGAAATTTTTAAAAATTTAACTAATAGGTATAGATTTGAAAATAATTTTGTTGAACTATCAAAATAATTTCATAGGAATCTCAAGAATAATAAATTGCAAAAAATTTTGGCATTCTCACCACAAGTTTGAATGTTCTTTAAGAGAAGTTCAGACAAAGCGAACACTCTTGGTAAAGTGAATATTTTTTATTTTCGCTTATCTATCTGAGATAGTGCTATGAGTCTCTAACTGTTGAAGGAATGATCGACCGGCGACGCTATAAAAGTGCGAAACAACATATGATTGCGGTTATAAAAGAAATTGTATGTTTTTTTGCGAGGTACTTTTCGCTAAGTTAAGTAATTTAATTATTAATAGTAACTGTCACCTAATCAGTGTAAATAATTTTTTATGAGAATTCTCTGACTTTAAATGTGTATTTAAGGTTAAAATTTTTCACTTGTTGTTTAAACTTATTTTAACTTTTCCAAATTTGCGCCAAGTAAGTTCTTTGGGTAAAGCAGATAGTTTTTCTTTTTTTAGGTTTTGACTAAAAAGACATTTAGATGTTCCAGTTTTTTAATTGTATTTTGTTTTATTTCAAGATTGATTCCATTAATAGAATTATGAGAATAAAACAGATTTCTGATCTTAATTTTAATTGTTATTTTTCTTCCTAAACCTTAACACATCCGCTTTATCTGGACTTCCACTATAATTATTTTAATAATTCGACAGAATTATTTTTAGATCTATATCTTGTTAGATTTTTAAATACTTTTACTTTAGCAAAATTGTTCTTTCCATATGCATACATCTTACAAATATTCTAATTTTATTTAATTAAATTATTTTAATCTGTGATGAAATATTTACACAAAGATGAAGTTAAAAGTTAGATGTTATTTAATAAATATTTATTTATTATGATGAATCACCATTGTATAAGAAAATTCTTTGTTTTTGCTTTTCTTAAACAAAGAGAAATCTATTTTTTTAAACCATGCAGGAATTGAGCTTCAATATTGAGAAACATCTTAAAACGTTTAAAAAGGAACGAAGGTAAATCATTTACCTTATAATTTGATTTATTATCCATTTAAGAGATGAGTCAGGTATAATAATGATAGAAGAAGAGAGAAGTTCGCACCTCTCTCTTCTCTCGTTTTCTCAATATGTTGTTACAAACATTGCCAAACCATGAATAAACGTCTTTCGAATCTTCTATCTTTAATTAATATTCGTAATCATTGCTGTAATTATTAGAGTCCTCAAGTGTTTAAAATTCTATTTACTCAGCTGAAATGCGTTTGCAGTAACGCACAGACACGATCGCTGGGAAATCCTAAGAACGGAGTCATGGTTGAGATCGCTTACGCGAGCCTCAACACTAGTAAATCTCACTGCTCTCGCACGGCACGAAACAACAGTTTTCAGAATCCTGGCTGACGACGGTGAGCCCGGGGGTGCGAAATTTCGGTCACCCCGACGTGACGCGCATAAAAAGGATCGCCGCGACACCGTCATCCTAGCACTCGGAATGGTTCAAGAGAGTGAGCGAGGAACAATGAGTGGCAACTGGGCTCACCGGGTCTGGCTGCACAACGAATATTTGTTTCACTGCGGTTTGCTGAAACGCGAACGACGTGGGAAAACACCGCGTAAATTACAAAGTCAACGGGCACGAGATCTGTCTTTCTCGCCTCTTTTCTTCGAGAAATAGTTACTGAAAGTTGTCTAACCAGGCTATGCTAACACAATAAATAAAGCATGAACTTGTTTATTTATATAAACTGATCGAAATACAATTAGAAACAATTTTATATTTTATATTTTTACAATAACACATAGAAGATACAATAACTACTACACATGGGCAGTACAAAACATAAAATTGAATTTCAAGTTATTAAAGTATTATAATTAATTAAACTATTATATTTTCTATCAAAAATAAAAACTTATATAATATATTTCATATCTCTGTTTTTAAAGTATTTCATATTATTTGTATATCTTGATATGATAAATAAATCTTCCGTATCAATAAAAAATCGCAATTAAACAGCATATTCATTATTCATGTTACATTGAAAGCTATGTATGAAATATAAGCATTAAAGGATTTATTTTAAACTTGTGTGTGGATTAAAAATAATGCTGTGAATTTCCAGAAGCAATAAAACTAAATAAATACTTGTATTGAAAAGAAAATTGTATCGAGTTTGCTGCTTGTCAGATAACAATTACAACTTTCAGCGAATGCTACCAGAATATAGTACTTAATTTAAAAAATAAGCCTCTATTCCACATATTAGTAACCCTATTTTCATATTACCTGTTTTTAGTTTATATATGTGCATAATTTACGCAAAATTAGGAATTGAGATAGAAAATTAATAAGATATGTTTAAAGAACGGATAGATTCATTCTCTTCATAGCTGACTTCTTACTCATCGAAAACTTTAATAAAATTTCAGATTTCGTGCTCTATTATTATTATGATGTCTTTAAATAAAATTGAATTGGCTGTAATAATGCATGATAAGACATTTACGAAAACTCCACATTCTGATGAAGCAAGTCGAGCGCGAGTATTATCGATCGCGTTCATGTTGAATTCAAGCTCACGGGGACATAGAATATATGCGTAGGGTATTGAACAAACCGAGCTTCGCGAATAATTTGAGCAAATTCCAGCAATTTCATCTTCTCGAGACACTTGAATGAGTTTAATTAAGTTAAATTTGACATCACTTACGTCTTACTGCTATTTAGAAACTTCTCTCGCTTCTAATATACCTACCGTTAACACTTCTCCGTGCAAACTCAATTCATCTCGTGTGCGTTCGATTCACGAATGTCAATTTTAAAATAAATATTTTATGAACAAGTTATTAGAGCCCGCGAGTTTCACCAAGTCACGCGATGAAACATCCGTCTACACGCAAATATTTGAGTTTCGCGCAATAAATATCTGTTATTGTATATTTGTGTCGTATATCGTATTTAACGTGATCGCTTTCACATTTGAACTATCGTGTAGCGAGTGTATACCGCCGTTATACTACCGTCCACCTCTGTGTTAAAATGTCGATATTTGAAATAAAACCATGTCGGCCTATTTATCGGTTGGCAGTCGATAAACCGATGCGATTCGAAACGGAAAAACCATATGGGATGCCTTTTTAACGCAACGCATGAAGTGAAGGCACACGACCGAGAGAGAACTGGTTCATCATGCAACATCATATTCAAAAATACGACATCAAATCGAAATTCTAACACATATTCATTCTCGCGAAATATTTCCGGGCTCTCGCCTGGCAACGAGCTGAACTTTTTGATTTAACATCGCCTCGCGCAGTTACTGATGAGCTGGCGAGGATCCAGTCGCTTGAATGCTTTCTGGAGCATCTTGTCGCTATTGTGCTAGCCTCTGGAAGCAATCTCAATAGTTTTATGTCATTTTTCTCGGTAACTTACGGCATTTTTAAGAGATCGTCCGAATTTTAGTTGCGTGCCGAGATTAGTTGCGCGACAGTTACTAGACAAACGTAGTATTGTTTCAGCTAAAGACCTTAATCCCCTTTGGAGGAAACAATGTTATTTTGTATAACGAAAAGAGAAACGAGAAAAAGTACGTCAAATATCCATGATTACGAAAATAAAAACAGCACGTGGCTTTGTGTTCTTAGTTCTTATTCGGTGGAATCAGCGCGCTCAATTTAACACTCACACACACACACACACAACACACACACACACACACACACACACACACACACACACACACGAGACGAAGTCCTGTGTCGATTCCAGACTGTGTCTCGATGGAAGGTTCTTTAATTGAAGGATTATTTACTTACTCGCACTCAGCAGTTTTATCTCGAATCTTGGGATTCTTGAGATACTGTGATAGAAATTCTGCGCAAAAAATTTATAACTTTTTCCAAAAAGAGATACATACTCGTATGTCTAGCATTGTAAAAATATTGAGATATTAATAGTGATTAGTATAATTAACTTATGTAACGACAAATTATAAAAGATTTAAAAAAATACGAAAAATAATATTTTATTTACGACTGATGTCGCTAATTAATAATAAAATCGATTACAACTTACGATAACTAAAAAATGTACCTATATATTAAAACATTATTTTTTGTATTTTTATATATTATAATTATATAAATATGTGTATATTATAAAGTCTTTTAATTTATCTCAATTAAATAGTCCATACAAGAGCATTAAAATAATTCCATTGATTCAGAGTATCCATTGTTGGGAGTTCGTTTCCGCTTGAGGCTGCCGAAAAGTTTCAAGCTCGAAATCCCTTCCCGCAGAAGAAGCGAATCGTAATGTTACAGTTTTTTGCTATTCTCGCCACATTTACGTTTAAAAGGTCCGAGCGTTTCCAATTTCCATGCGGCTGCTTTTTGTCCGTCTGACCCGCCCGTCTATAACGCCATCGGCCGTGTATCCCAGGCGATCTAACTTTAAGCGATCCATCCGAAGCGATCGGTCTGGTACGTACGCGGATTCCGATTGTAGAACGGCGGATGATAAACGACGTCGTAATGTCCCCGGCAGGCTAGATCGCAGTCACTGTTCTCTCGACGTTTCGCTACGTTCTTTAATTTAATCCGACGTCAACGCTATTATTACGCTTACAATATATCGTATCTTATTATCAAGAGCCACACTGTGCTGGCGGTCGGACAAATTTCCGTGGTAGTTTCTGACAAAACTAAAATATATGAGGTCACTCCTGCGTAACAGGCGTCACTTCTTTCTCGATGAAATGCTGAAAAATACTTTCTCTTCTCATAATTATCAAAGAGACGTACGTCCCAACAATTTTTGAATACTATAGTTCATCATTGATAATACTTGGAAAATGTTTTTGTAAATATTAATTTTATATTAGTTTAATTAAGATTCTTTCATAATTAATATTCGTAAAAATAGCTCCAAAAAATTAATTAATTATAGGTATTTGCTTGACGATCGATTGTCCAATAAAGTAGCAATAAAAGGTAATTTATTATTTGAAAATATTATCAAACATTATCTATGATATCGATTATAAAAATTCAATGACGCTATAATAATAATTATAATATATAATAATATATAATAATTATAATAATTATATTATAATAAGCAACGTGTATATTAATAAGCAACGTGTTTATAAAAAGCAGATCAAGATGATATTTTTCATAGGAAACGGAATAGTTTAGGAAAGTATGCTTTAGTAAACGCATCTGTCGGAAAGAATATCTTTTATAACGTATGCGACATATGAATATGTAGGAATTTGCTGATACAGCGAGTTTGCATTCTCAGTTCTTGCAGTTTTATATGAGGCAGTGTTCGTTGATGTCAGTTATTCCTAGATGCTGGTTTGCGAAATGATATCCCGGATTGGTTGCAATTTCAATAAGTTCCGTGAGCATAAAATGTATACAATGTCCTAAAAGTACAACGTATTGTCGTAAAGTAACACGCGAAGCTCATTGTCTAAATGGCCGATAAACGTCGACGTCGTAGTAATTTATATCGTAAAAGACTTGCGTGCCCAGTTGTCAATTGATAGAACAATTAGAGAGACGTGTAGCTGAATGGGTTCCCGTATTTTTAATAGGCTATTAAATAACGAACTCATTCTTGAGATGTCTAATTAACGTACGGAACTTCGTGTTGTTGTTTATGGAGGTTTCCTTACTGGAGGAAGCTAAGCAACGCTTCTTTATTTCGCCGCCGCCGCTTCCGTCACGAAGATAAGAACGCCGCGAAATAACGGCCCTTTATTATATACGGTAATAGGCGAAGTTCAAGCTCGAAACTTAACCGCGGCGTACATTTTCCCGGGGATAAGATGTTTCCTTTTGCTCTCAACCTTCGTCCAGGAATGGATAATAACTTTCCAGGATTTCAATTTTGGAAGGTATTTTTTATACATATAATCGAGAAATTGTATCGTGAAATTGAAATCTAAAAATAAAAGAGATAATTATATTCATATACAAATAAATTACTTAAAAAAATTATCAAAAATGCAATTTATTTTTTTATACCGATTTGTTTCTGCGTAACGTCGCCATCTTAATTCTCTGCCAAACAGATTATTTTTATGACGAGCATGTTACTTTACTTAAATTCGACGAACGCATTTACGATTACAATTGCTAGCTGAACACGGACACGATTCAGATACAAGTCCGGCCTGGTTTAAAGTAGGATTTCTGTAGATTACCGTTTCCCGCGTCGAATCAAATCGAAAAAAGGTTCAGAACAGTACTCCTGATCCATTCAAAGAAGTAAGTTCTCTGCACACTGATAGAATAATTAAAGAACGCAATATGTATTGGGATAACAAACGTAAATGGATATTGCGTATCCTATACGAATAGAATTCTATTCTAATAATAGGTTCGATCTTTCTGTTTTCTCATCAGTGGCAGAAATCTGGAACATTTTCTTATTGAATTTTTACTGAAAAAACAGTTTTGCTAAACTATCTAGAAATTTAGCTAAATATAGATCTGAAAATAATTTTGTTAAATTATTAAAATAATTATGTAGAACGCTAATATGCTTGAGCGTCTCACATAATTATTTTGATCTAACAAAATTATTTTCAGATGATCAATAAAGTTATTTCAGATTTGTATCCAGCTAAATTTTTGAACACTTCAGCAAACTCATACTTTTTGTGTAGTTATAAGAAAAACTTGTTTCAAAAAGTTCTTCTAATACGAAGGTCTTAATATGTTCTTTATTGTACTGTATATCACTTATGTGCTACAGTTGGTAGCGACACATATTGAAATGCATTAGTATAGTTATAATTCTTACAGAAATACGCGCAAACTGTTATAAATTCTTTTACCATCGCCAGAAATTATTTTCTCATTCTTATTCGCGCGGTGTCGCGGAGGACTGATGTATCCTAGGACACGTAGCAAACCCTATTTCACTCTGTCTTTCTGTCCTGCGACTGTCTCCGCTCTCGTCCCTCGTCCAGTTTCGTGCAGTTCCGCGTGGATTCCGCATGGTAAACGTGGAATAAAATTTCAAGGAAGACTGCCTTGAAAAGCGTCGGTGTGTCTCACCGCGCGACACGTTCTTTAAATAGAATCAACATGGATAGACGACACCGCGCTCTCACCACCGAGAGCACGAGCTCGGCCAGCTTTGCGGTTCTACGGACAGCAGGCGGTATCGGTTACGCGCGGCACGAGTTCCTACGTCCTAAACGATGGATCGATCAATCGATCGTAAGTAAGCCTATTATAAACTACCGACGTACCGCTTGTACAGCGATGTAACTAGGTAGCCGCTTATTCGAGACATAATGATCGTGTAGTATGTGCATTTGTGTATTACGAATCGTTGACTCGCTTATACTTGTATGTAGTATGGTTAGGTAAAGATTTAATAGTTCTTATATCAGGGCCGCTCACCGTCAATCATCCTAGTTGAAAAGATGATGACATAGTTCTTATCAAACTGCGGAGAATATCCATAGAAATAGTTACCATGGACCTTGAGCTGATAAAGCTATAACATGGCGCTAATTATTATTAATGAATGCCTCAGAGATTGAGAAGTGAATGAGATCGCGTTAGTAAAGGTGATAAGCAATATAGCGCCGTTATACAGTTTCTAAGCAAGACATGCATGCGATCGTAAGCAATAACAAGTTTGAAAGTATTATAATATTAAACAAGATTAATCGAATACTCAGTTGGTATAGCCCCATTCGCTATAAAAATTAACATTTGATGCGTGTGTAAATTGTAGCTGTATCAGAAAAATGGGATCGCCAATAGCAAATCTATCGAAAAATTATGCGATACGTTATCCGGCGTATTTAATCTTTTAATGATATAATAATGTCATTTTGCATATAGAACACGCAGAACATGGATGTTTTTTAACTTTTTACAAATCTTTTCTTTCTCTTTCTTATACCTATACTATATATAAAGGGAAAGGATAATTTGGCTAAAGTATCTAAAAATTTCGCTAGATGCAGATCTGAAAATAATTTTATTGAGTCATCCAAATAAGTATGTAGGACGCTTAATTTGGTTGCCAGAATGTCAAAACTTCTTGCAGTATTGCTCATTATGCTTGAAATCTTACATAATTATTTTGATGTCTCTCTTGTCTGTCCTCTTTGATTTTTGGTTATTTTGATTCAACAATTTTCAGATCTGTATCTAGCAAAATTTTTAAATGCTTCAACAAGATTATTGTTTCCGTATACAAATTTCTAAATCAGTAAATTATATTGATAAGGATTGTATTTTTTGTAGCGCTCTTATTTCAAAATCAAATTCGCATTTTACAAAGATGAAATCGAGACTCTTTACCGCTTACTTATTTTTGTCTTTCCACAAACAGAGAAAATTGACGGAAGTACGGATAGTCTTAATGCAGCAACGGTTGCACATTTCACGCTGCGATTATACGGCGTTAATTAGCCGGTAAAGCCGCAGTTTAACCTACAGTTACCTCAACGATTTCCGGCCCGAATTTCAGCCCATTCTGTCGGTGTACGGACCGTGAGCCTAATTATCTGACGAAAGACGCCTTCCATCACCAAAGAGGTCTCCAGAGTCTTTTGCGTCTCGGTGGAAAGCATGGCCTCGCAAGTTTGTTAGCTACCCTGTTACGACGAACTATCTCGCGCGAACTTCTTCAAAAGGCCTTACGGTGGTATCACGAACGCCCGCGCCGCGGAATTACCTTGCGGGGATCTAACGTGTTCTTCGCCCCGGCATCACCTAGGACGATACGTGTCGGTGCCTTGAATTTAAATTGAATGCGTCACGTACACGCTGCTGTTCGTGCATATCTACCCGTGCGAACTGTGTGCATCACGTGCACGGACTCTCGATATATGCGCATCCTTGTACCAGACCCGTCGTCGTCGTCGTCGTCGTCGTCGTCGTCGTCGTTGTCTGAAATGAAGGGTACAACTCGCGTTTGCTGGTGTATTCCAGCGTTTTTCTTGTTTTCTCTGTTTTTTTACGTAGCTCGTTGTGCCATTTTGTTCGTTGCCGTTGCGGAGCTCGATCGATGATGGCTTTCGCCCGCGGCTTTTCCCCGTACCTCGTTTTGGTCCACGCGTCTCGTCACAATGGATGGAGACTACGGATTACGTTTGCGCGACGTTCGACGGAAGCGGGTGTATCAGCTTGTGCGCGACGCTGATAAGAAAAATGAATGATCTAGTATCGGGGTCGCAGGCATGTATGGCAACTCTCGTGAAACGATTCACGAGATTTCGTTTCACTGTCAACGGTCTGAAACGGATCGAGTCACTTACAAACTTTTGGCGATTTAAATACTCAATGGGACATGCAAACGTTATGATGGATGCGCACCTATTACATAAGGGAAATGGCGCAGCTTTTGTTTCCACAACGCGATGACAGAAGAATATAACGATGTTACAGCGCATAAAATACGTTGAAAAATTATCGAGAAAAGCTGTTATTATGGGAAACATAAAACTGCCACATTAAATATTACGCAAAGGCAAAGAGAATATTAATACTTTTTATCAACTCTTTTAGTTGGTTGTACTTTATTTACAGTCAACTTCTAGTCGATAGGTAAATACCAAGGATACGCGGTGAAACATATTTCCTCCCTCTATTTGTATGTAATTTTTCTTTCTTTGCAAAAACTCTGGATGTCGTCTTATAAAACTTGTTCTTATCTAACTAGAAAGCATCTTTGGAAGTGACATCGTATTTACTTCATTTAAACAACATTTTTTCTTTAGACGAATCGTCAATTCACTTTCGTTGTGCGTCGTTTTGCGCGTACAACGCTTTAGAGATATAGTATCTCGCAGTAAGTACATTTAGGCTCAATTTTTCATTATCTGATTAACTTGAGGCTAAGCTCTAACTGATATTTCATCCAATGGATGCAATCTATGACATCATCATATAGATGGAGCTCATTGGATCATCAGGTATAAGCCTAACCACAAATTAATCAGATAATGTAAAACTGGGCTTTAGCGACATAAGAAAGGATCAGAAAAGAGACTACAAAAATCTAAATAAAAAGTTAAATAAAGACAATTACTTATCATTTATATATATATATAGATGTTTTTATTT
>NW_017305673.1:107927-116214 GCF_001594115.1 Trachymyrmex septentrionalis
TATATATATATAGATGTTTTTATTTAAAAAATAGTTATTTAAATATATATTATAGTAATTTAAGCCATAATAATTAACATTCATAAATTAATATAAACTTAAATAATAATTTTAAACAAAAACATACCTTGCCATTCGGAATTAATTTTGTTCAAAGTTAGATAGATAGATTATATTAATAAAATATAAATCTTAATTATTATAGTTTAAAAAATCAATAATCTTTTAAATAAAAACTTTTATAATTGATAAATATTGTCGTTTTTATTTGACTTTTTCCTTTTTAGATATTTGCAATTCCCTTATTCTCCTTTACATTAAAAATATCAAAAACATGTAATGATATGTTAATTAAACAGTTTTTATAGTTAAGTGTTATAATGTAATATTCTAAACGTATATCAGATTATTACTAGAATGATTATTACTCTAATATAGATAAATAGATAGATAAAAGCGTTTACTATTATTCTGGCTAGCCTTTTCAGAACACAAAAACAAAAGAAAAGTGTAAGAACAAAAAAAAACTACAAATTATAAAAATAATACAGCAAAAATAATAGAAATATAAATAAAATGTAAAATAAACTATGTAAAGATCGAGAAGTATAATATGTTATAATAATATCGCGTTCATTCCATGTTCACGCAAATTCTTACTCTGCCCTAATTAATATATAAAACGATTCAGTTCAATCGTCTTAGAACGAAACATTCCTATAATATTATATTCCTATATATTATTGTAAAATAGATCCTTTACAAATGCCCAAATTCCTTAGATAGAGAAATTTGCGGTCGAGTGTGCGGTTTTCGTACGTGTTCTATATATAATCTCGGTTTACCTACTGGCACGTGTACAGACATACCAACGAGATACTTCATTCTAGACAAAAATTCTTGGATCTCCATTCGATGTGCATGTCACTCCGTTTTTCGAACATTTTGTTTTCGAAAGAATAGAAAGAATCTCGAGTACATTCTTTCAAGTAGAAAAACATAGGGCATTTTGTACGTCTCTAAAGCGCGTAAAATCTGTCTAAGATTAACTGAAAGCACATTGCACTACGATATGTAGACATTCTGAGATATTCCATTAACATTTCCCAGAGCGACCAAGATCATCCTTAAATGTCCCAGATGGCCCGATGTGATAGCTACGAATACAACTGACACTCGACGGTATGAGAGATTCGCACTATGTTCACGTGCAGGATCCACTCTCGTATTTTACAGCAGTTAAGGACTTGAGCACGAAAGGGGAAATGATTACTTTAACTTCAACACTGAAAAAGATTTGGTAATAGCTTTCAAATGTAGAGTGGAGTAATTTTAATCAAATGTTTAATTAATATAATTAAAATAAATTTAAATTTGTTTACGGTTTTTCAGCACATTAATATCTTTCTAATATGATACCGAATTGAGCATCAAATTACTAAAAATTTGCTTGTCAATTTAATTTAATTTGTGATATTATTACAGTAGTTTAATTGCGTTTATAAGGTCGAAAATCAATTTCGGCGCGCAGTTCGAATGACTACAATAAATGTGATATATATGCATGTAGGGTACAGCGGGATAATTTAAATAATGGGAAAATTCGAATAATAATCAGCGTTTGCAAGAATTTCAAAAAAATTTGAGATGCCATATTTTACATTTGAGGTTAGTAGCAAAGAAGATATTGTAGTCTACATATTCATGTATGTTAGGTTCGAAAAGTTCGATAATCTAATAATGTTTTCTACATGCATTAATAATTATCACGTCGACTAGTGATGCATTTTATTGAATTGTTGTAGTATAATATATTATGGTGTTTGCGTTGTACGAGGAAATTGGAATACACTCCTATGGGACAATTTGGATAACACATTCAATTCCCTAATTTATATCTTAGTTTTAAGACACATTTTATTATTTCAGACGATGAGACATTATAAATAAAAAGAATGCTCGACTGAATTGGAACAAAGAGAGCAAGCCGTTACAGCTGTTACTGATGGTGTAATGTCCATTTTAGGAGTTACACAGCTATTTAATATTCCCTACAAGAGTTTGTACAGACAAGTTCAATCTAAAATAAATGTAGTGAAATTGAAGTACTTAGCACTTCTATTGGGCCTATGTTTAATAGCATAGTAAAAAAAACTTTAGCAGAAACAATTAAATATCTCGAAGCCAAAAGTTTTGACGTGACTTCAAAGGAATTGTGTATCGCAGCATATTCCTACGCAATTAAATGTGGTATTGAAACATCTTCTTTATGGTCTCAAAATAAATTAGCTAGTAATGATTATTGGTATCTAATTTTTTGTAAGAAGAACAACTTAGAAAAACCCAAAGCCTTCATAGTTAGAGTTGCTAGGGTTAACGAAGAAGCAGTGAATGCGTATTTTAAAATACTGGGCCAAATTATGGATGAGTACAAGTATTTTAATACAATATAAAATTTGATTTTTGTTGAATTTTAATGTTCATTTTTAATGTTATTTGAATTACCCTTTAAGATATTCAAATTGTCTCTCAAAATTGAGCTTCAATAAAATTGTAGAGGGAAACGGATGGCATTACGTTTCAAGATTAATTTGAAGATTAATTTTTTATACTTTGAGTAAGTGAGTTTCCTGTTATATACGAGTATTCAAAGTAACAATAAAAAATTATTATTTTTTGATAAATTGTTTAAAATGTTTAAAATTATTCAAATTACCCCGCTATACCCTACATATATAGGTATACATATATATATATAATTCACATTGAATTGTTTAAAATATCAAAAATTTAGTTTCAACCGTTATAGGCTTTGATATTCTTACTTGTTGTTTATTCACATTAGGATCTTAAAAAAATCATTTATTATTAATATAAGTTTAATTATACAATATAATTTTATTTTTTAAAATTTTTTTAATTTTTCCAAGTGTTATCAAACATAATAATAATATAACTAACCATTTGTTAATAATTGCT
This sequence comes from Trachymyrmex septentrionalis, assembly GCF_001594115.1. Lineage (NCBI taxonomy): Eukaryota > Metazoa > Arthropoda > Insecta > Hymenoptera > Formicidae > Trachymyrmex > Trachymyrmex septentrionalis. Next base: position 110,907 of record NW_017305673.1, read on the forward strand.
AAAAATATTTAAAATAAAAAATTGTTAGTAATTTTAACCGATCATTGACTAAAATTACTAGATTCTTTTTTCAGTGATTGTGGCTCGATTTATAAAATAAAAATTGTTTTATATAACTTTTATTTAAAAAAAGTGGCTTTAAAATAAATACATTCTATGCTTGCAAGCAAAATAAAAAAATATTTAAAACAACATAGTAGAATTAATAATAATAAAGCCGTTTGCAACGGATATAATTAAATAGTACAGCGAAAAATTTGTAACTACCTCGTAAGAACTTCGTTAAATATGTCGAAACAGAATTTGAAAAAGTTAAGCTGAAAAATCTTGCAGACAAACGGACGGACGGATAGACGGTCAGATAAATATTGTAAAATTATAAAGTAGTTTACTAAGTGCGCGCTGCACTGCTTAATAAAACTTATAATGATGTTTTTTCATTGACTATTGTACTCAATCATGATCACAAATGATCTCAAATGTACGTCGATCGAAAAACGGCTTGAAATTCCACAAAAATCCCGCACTATCGCCGCGCTTCGGCGTCAAACAATAAAGAAACAGCAGAAGCATTAGAGTCGCATTAGAGTCGGATAATAGTTCGATAATAATCAGTAGTAAGAGGCTTTACCTGCGTCTCACAGTCGGCAGACACTGTTGTTTTGATGAGAAGAGGCCACTTCACTCGGCGCTGTATCCATAATTCGGTAAAGGATCGAAGCGTAGAGGGAAGCGCACGGACTGTACGGAACATTCGCGGAATCTGTAACGTACGGATGTACATTGTACTTGTCTATTGATCTCTCTTCACGGCCGCGTTATCGTGACTCGCCGATCGCAGATTCTTGACCACAAGTCCAAAATATGAAAGTAAGGCAAGAGATGCTCGCACATTCCGTCGTTGAACAGTCGGATCCTTGGAATTATATTCTTGGAATTCTGAAATGTGAGGTAAATGTCTATTGAACCAGACGGATAGCACAACTCCGTCGTGAATTCCAAACTGATTGGCATCTCGTGCCGTAGGCGCGGCGTGGTGGTCCTTTAGCAAGGAAAATGAAAATTGCACCTAAAAGTCACGGTGCATTGCTCCTCATGGGGAGAGGGAAATGACAAAGGCCCACTTGTCAATTGAAATTTACACATTGCGGCCGCAAATTTGCATTCTTGCTGCGAATATCGTTTTTTACGGTATAACGCGCGTGAATGATGTAATGACATGCGTTCGTCGATTTAAATATCGCAAATATTCGCGGGTTCGGACGAGTTGGTTTGGTTACCGCGTGTCAGATGATAAATCGTGACGGACGTTTTCGAAATTCACGTGCGTGGAAATATAACCATCGATCTGTCTGTATGGGTCGTGCTTTTGTCAACGATAAGCTCGCCATTGACAACAATTGAGCCGTGTGAGCTGTAAAAGCCGTACACAAAATCCATGAGAGAATCTCTCTCATAGAGCTATCAACGATATTTTTTCGTTTAAGGTTATCTGTACATGTACATCTGTATAATCTCAAAATTTATATTGTAACTAACAATGCATTTTAATATAAACGATTACAATGCGTATACAAAGATAAGTTGTTATTTAAAAATATATAAAAATTTATTAAATTACAATGTGAGACTTACACTTGCAATATCAAATTATCTATGATTAAAAATCAAGAGAAATATCATTGCGTTATAATAAGAAACAAATGTTAAAAAAAAACATAATTTTTTCGAATTATTTATCACTTAGATTTAGAAGAAAAATTAACGATTTTTATACAGTCCTTTAATTTGGTTTATCTCTTTAATAAACATAAAATATGATTTAATTTTAATCGATCAATCTAAAAGCATAATTAAAGCAATGAGATCCGAAACAAAGCAATGAAATTATTCGCGAGACGCGAGAGGAAGTTGTTGAAGTAGAAAGGTACATCCACTTGAAGTCGACGACAATATTCACAACACGTCGCGGGAAGCGCTGTAATGTGCTCTTACCTCTGACAAAGCGAATGCTAATCAAGTAGTACTACTCCGCGGAGTTCGGCGCGCATTAAAATTCATGGCAGATCGATATAACAATTAATCTTAGCACGCGCGATGCATCGAATCGTCGTACGTCGATAATCGATACTCGATGGAAGACAATTAAGATACAAGACCCGGCATTGGAGGTGAGGATACGTACGTTGTTTCTGTGCCTTGCGAGGCAGAGGTTGCTGCGGCGATCGCTTCATAAATTTATCCCATGTCCGACATGTCCCATCGGATTGTTGCTTATAGGTTCTTATTATACATATAAGGCGATCCATATCCTGAGGATAATCCATAAGAGAGTGTTGGCATTCTCACGCCGTTAGCGAGAACCTTTAACGGAATGGAAAATTCATTCTGGGATCGGGAGAGTCCTTAGGACCGATCTTCCCGTAATCGCTAGTCAATATCGTAAAGAGACGATCGCGAGTCGGTTAATTTTCCTGGGCCGGTATGAGAATATTCTCGGAATTCTTGACGTATTCTCGGAATGCCGAAGACGCGTGGGATATGCCTATTGATCTTTCCACGCTGAGTTTCCGATATGGTCGGTATAGTCAGTGACACGTGACTGCAGTGTATCTCGGATCTCGTCGAGTTCTTAACAAGTAGTTCTGAATGATTTCATGATAATTTCATTCAGTCTTCTGCACGTTCCACGTGTTTCACTATTTACTTAGAAGGAACATGACGCACTGTTCCGCGTGTTTCTTTATCTAGAATTGCAAAGGTAATTTATTAATTGGTTAGCGGAAATATAGGAAAAATTGAAGAAATTGAGATAGATCATAAATAAATGAAAATAACATGAAAATAAGAATGAAATAAAATTTGAGCATAAAATGAAGTATTTAGGTACTTAATATTACGTTTATCCGTTTATACCGTTATCTACTCGAGTCAGCGTTTTCCCGACGTCAAATGTTCACGATGACAGAACGTCTTTGAGATCGCATCAGCGCGAGAAGAGTGAGGAAGTTGGCGATGAGACGACTTGCCAACCTGACCCAAGAAATGGGTGATCCTCTGCGACCACCAGTCAGCACGGATAGACGATCAGCTCTCGCTAGTGCACGGAGGCCGCGCAAGAAGATGACAGGGATGGCACTCCATTATCGTTCTGTAACTCCTTTTAATTATCTCGGCCATAAGTTATAACCGGATTCGCGCTTTTTCGCGTCCTTATCGGACCGGGGCCGCGATTTTCCCCGGTGCCGACGGGAAGAAGAGGAAAAAAGAAGAACGAAGAGAGGAGTGTGGTGGATGAGGAAAGAGGTCGATGCGGCGAGGGAACAAGGAGAAGAGAAACAAGGCGCAGAAGAAGAATAAGGAAAACAAGAAGAAGTGGAAGAAGATGAGGAAGAAGAAGAAAAAGGGGGATGCGCGCAAGATAGGCAACGGGGTAAAAGGGTGGCGGCTCCCTCGCGGGGCGGGGGTAGGGGAAATGGTCTGATATACAACCGGGCTATGGGAGGAAGCGCGTCGCGCGTGCGCGCACATGTACGTGTACAAATACACATATACGCGCACGCCGCACAGCCACCCACACACACACAGGTAGCTTGAGGTGCACACAGGCGCAGTTCCGCAGGCTGAACGGGGCGGCTGCGTGCTCGACACCCGAGTGGCGCTCGCGCAATGTAGTCCCTCGGCTATCCTCGACGCGGGAGCATCGTCGTTTCGAAAGAGCCGCGACCTTCTCCCCGTCGCGTCGCGTCGCGCGCGTCGCGTTCTCAGCGGTGTCCCGTGTCAGGGGGTGAAGTACGCGCGAGAGGGGCCCATTTCGTACTCCTCTTCTGCGAGAGCCCTCCTCTGCGGACTCTTTTGCCTAGTGTTCTGTGGAGGAGCGCGCGAAATCGCGAGTAGCGACGACATGAAAATCCAGCCTCGCAGACTCCATCCCCGTGCGGATCTTTGAGATGCGGAATTGACGGAGACGTACGTACCTATTTTGCCCCCGGTCTCTTTTCGCTCTCGTTTCTTCCCGCAAACATTTCTTCTTGCCACTCGTGTACGTGTATATTCGAAAACGGAGTAGCGCGACGCGAGGTAGTGCGTGACGCGGTGCGTAAATATTTCCGGGGGCATCTTTGTACGGTTTACGATCTCTTGACGAAGTGATAGTGGTGATGGTATAGTGAAGTAGTGTCTATAAAACGATATATCTGGCGCTAAATGGATGATTTAATCGGCGCCGGAAGATTTTAATCGTCATCAACGAGTCATCTGCATGACGTTCATTTAGGTGTGATGCACATTGAGATGTGAGATCGAAGTGGAGAACATCAAGTACATATCGGAGCGTCGTTGGACATTCTAGAATTTTGAAAAATTTAGAGCATTTCGTGTCGCAGGAGAGATTAAGTACTTATTCAGCAATAAATCCTTCACTGCCCGCTAGAAAAATTCAAATAAATTTCGCTGAGAAGAAAGAAAGAAGGAAACGATGCCGATTGTTAAATAAGGAAAAAAAAATCATTGATCACAAATACGTATGCGAATTTCTTCGCAAATTCCGTCCTGCAGTGCTTTGCTTCGCTAAACATAAACTCTGCGTGAAACAACTTACAACTTCATGATAGAAGGCCTCTGAACGCTTAAGGACGTCGTCGATGGTCTCTTTAGGGTCTGTGTTTAATTGCCGGTGGCATTAAACGTGCAGAAGTACGTTACAGGCGAAACAGACTGTTAGAGGAAGGCGGGGTAGAAAAAAAATCGCATCTGTCAGGACAGAGAATCGTGCAACGGCGCAACTAATGGGAAGATGTTAAAGTTAAAAGCCGCTCGTAGAATGCGTCGTCTCACAACGAGTGTCACAACACCGAGGCTGTACAAACGAAACTTGTTTATTGGTTCCGCAACACCGACGTCGATGCACAATTGAAAAGTCAGAAAAAAATCAGCGGCTTGTTCTCTGTTGTCAACGCTATCGAAAGAGTTTTACGCGGCGTGGGCGAACAGAGGCTTGCAACCGTGAAAGGGAGCGATTTGTATAGACCAATCGTCGAGCGACAGCTATAAAGAAACAAAAGAAAAGAGAGGCGAAATTCCTTCCTCGTTTGCGGTTATTATCGAAGCACGTTCGTAGTCGAGCGGAGGAAGAGAAATTGCGAGTCCGGAAAAATGCGGTGAAGCCGCGCACAGTGCACACGGGGCAAATAATCGTGGTAGAATGATCGATGGAACGTCCAGTGCATCGTGCGGATTGCATTAATAACGACGACCAGCCTAATGCATCGCCAGCAATCTTACGGTCGTCGACGTAGCGAGAGGTACC
>NW_017305673.1:116314-117427 GCF_001594115.1 Trachymyrmex septentrionalis
ACGTCGTGCGGATTGCATTAATAACGACGACCAGCTTAATGCATCGCCAGCAATCTTACGGTCGTCGACGTAGCGAGAGGTACCAAGACGCCGCTTAGTGCCGGAAGCGATTCTTCGCATCTCGATCAATATGGATCACAGGGGAATAATCTCCGTCGGCAGAGCGAGTGATAATCGTGATGCGGAGGCGTTCTCCATTTAAGTGAGAGCTGGAATCACGCGGCCGATATTGCCAAGTTAAAGTTTATCACTATCGACGTCAAAGCACCGCGATGTAAATAATCAAAGTTCACGCCCAGATCGCCAGATTTAATGACAATCTCCCCGACCGACGGACGTGAATGGTAGACGTCAAATTAATTATTGAACCATCCTGTTTTTCGGGATAGTCAATGTGGTCATTCGAAATACGCGATTCACGAAACCACGATACATTACGCAGCAATTAGTGACGTCGATTTGTAATTCGGAGAATGTGGTACCGTCGTAGAGTTGTTTCGTGATAGTGAACGAATTATTGAGCAGTGGCCTCCATCCCGTCCCGTTTAGCGCGATTTTATCGACGAGGGAAAAACTAATTGAGACGTCACGTTTTAATTTGTGCGAAGCGTGAAGCGAGATTACGGTATTCCCATTCGCGCGCGAGTGGTTGTGCATGGGATGTACGGTGATACGAAGTGATTCTGTCCGTTCTGAACGAGAATAGGTGGAATGCCGCGAACGTCGATGCGCCGAGTGTGTTAGTGGATCCGCCTCTATCGTTTAGCGTTTCCTGAAAACGACTGTGATGCGTCTGAGATAGTATACCAATATGTGAATGAACCACGCTGGGGAAAAGCGATGTCTACTTCTCTTCCCACACTTGTCTGTTTTATAATTTGTTTTGGTGAGTGTACTGCATCTGTATAAATTACAAACACTTATATCGAATCATTTATGAATCATGAAAGAGATCTGCTTAAGGATATTTTATACATATTTTCAAAGTAATTAAAACAAAATTATGAAAAAATTATTCTAAATTGCATTTAAAAATAATACGACAAATTTGATGACGGTTTACTATCTGAATCATAAGTTATTTTTATATATATATATATATATATATTAATA
>NW_017305673.1:117527-119699 GCF_001594115.1 Trachymyrmex septentrionalis
AACTAATTATCTTTATAATTAATTAAATCGCAATGAAACTTTGCGTAAGTTACTTTGAATATTTAAAGAATTTACAAAAAAGATTTTTGTCATTATTAAAAACAATTTTAATTTTTAACAATAAAAATGATAACAAAATAAAATAAATAAACGACAAAAATGTGTTATTAAATAAAAATGTAATCTTATTCACACAACATTCATATGTATAAATTTAATTTTCTTTGCAAGGATTGTACGTGTGATACATCCTTAACCTTCGATTACAGTTTCGGGTTTTTTGGACCTGAAACGAAAATATTTTACAATCTGTATGATTACACAATACTATGAGTTTCTAAAAAAAAAAAAAATTGTAGATTTAAAAAATTTTTAATTTTTCCCTAGAAAAAAATTTTTGATTAAAACTAAACGAGAGGTTCTAATATCAATTGGAATTCTGATTATTTCAATTATAATTATAATAGATTCAGAAATTTTTTATTTGTTTATTTTTGATTAGAGAATTCCAATTAATGCAATCAGACTCTTCCCAGTGATATCAATCGCCGTAAGGCGGTTCACTTGTACAATATTCTGTACTCCAAACAGGACGCTTTAGAACTTAGGTATAGTTTTCATAACTGTAGTTAATAATACAGTTCTGTTAGGTAATTAGATAAATGCATCGATATGCGAGTGTTTATCTTGGAATTTTGGTTCGTACATAATATATTTCGTACGTTAGTATCATTGAACGTTGTTAGCATTACAATATATGTATGCGCATAATAATGCATTTCGAATGTGTAAACCTACCAGCTTAAAGTTTCAAATATCGGGAAAAGCCAGGCAAATCAAACAGATCACGATTCTCGAACGTCGGTAATCGATGTATTCTCGTTAATTGCACGCGCAATTATTGAGGTACCTAATAATAGCGGTATATTATGTGGCTTTAACTACCGTATGCTGTTACGTTACGTTCAAGTCCCGAGCATGTACGTTCCAATTAATATTTCGTGACTCGACGCAGTCAAGTAACCTATGCAAAAATAAGGATTTATTGACGATTGCGATGACATATCTACCGATAATAATATGCATACGTATATCGCGATGATTGTAATGACTGCCTCTGAATGAATTTTTATGAACAGGGATTATGTCAAGAGAATATATTTACACATATAACACACAGTTATAGAAATATATTTTGCATTTTTTTACAAGCATTGCCACACATAACGAATCTTACTGAATATTTACAAAATTTGAGAATGGGACAATATATAAAATGTCATGCAATATGCAACATTTTAATGAATTGTATGTATTATAGCGGGTTTCAGAACGAACATTAATAACGCTTTGTGTAGGAAATATATAGATTTTGTACACTTAGGATAAAGGATAAAAATCGATTTGTATAATTGGATGTAACATAAAATTGTCGAAACTGGCATTTTTTAACATAAAGATTATATATGTATATATATATTGATTACACATATATATAATATATGTGTATATATTATATACATATATGTATAATCATATACACATATATTATATATATATAATATAAAACATAAATAATAGAGAACATATAGGCATATACACAAATTGTTTCTTGCACAAGTCATATATTTAAAATTAATTACATGTAAAGGTTTTGGTCAAGTCGTGATCATCATCAATACAATCAAAAGAAAGCGAATGTTAAATAATAAAATAACAAAATAAGTTGTCGCAGTAGAAAATTTGGAAAAACTAATCCTGTTTCCCTGATCTCTTTTACAATAAATTAAGGATTTATTCTTGATAATTTGTATATTACAACACGGGATTACTAGATTCCGTGTTTTCACAATTATCAAATATAATACGATAATGCAATGCTGAATATGTTTGAAGAATATTTACATAAATAGAAAAATATTCTTTACGATAGTAAGACTGTGTATGTACGAGAATTCATGTAATTATAGTGACATTGGACAATATCACGATTTGAAATGTTTTTAAGTATATGTGCAAAAAACAACTTGTATATGTGGCTGTATGCTCTTTATTATGTATGTTTTATGTTATCAAGCCATCTCTAATAATTTTGTTTTATAAAAATTTTAATAACACAATATAATTTGTAATACGTAAATACACATATATATATATATATATATATATATA
>NW_017305673.1:119799-150890 GCF_001594115.1 Trachymyrmex septentrionalis
AATAAATTATATATACATAAAAGTTATAAAAAGATCTTTTTATTTAATAACACATTTTTTGTCGTTTATTTATTTTATTTGTTATCATTTTTATTATTAAAAATTAAAATTTGTTTAATGATAAAAATCTAAATTTTTCAAATAAATTCTTTAAATATTCAAAATAACTTTTAAAATCTCATTGCGATTTACTGATTAGTTACAAATATATAGAACAAATAAATATTTTAGGTATTTATTGAGCAATTAGTTCATGCATTGCAATGTAGTTTTATACACAAATAATCTTGAATATGCATTATGTATCTATATAAAAAAAATTAAGATTTTTGTCATTTATTTTATAAGACATTTCTATATATTTTTATTAGAGCACAGATTAAAAAAATACTACTATTTATTAAAGTAACTTATAATCCAGATAGTAAATTTGGTTTCACCAAATTTGTCGCATTATTTTTAAATGTGGTTTAGAATAATCTGTAATTTTTTCATAATTTTTTTTTATTTCGAAAATATGTATAAAATATCTTTTAACGAATTGCAAACACATTTACACCCGTTTTTTCTAATGTAGATTAATTTTAATATCGGCCGATTCAATTTATTCTTTATCTTCTTCTAGTTCTGAAAATTAGAAAAATGAGTAGAAAAGATTAAGAATAAATTGAACTGAGATTAAGATTAATATATATTGATAGAAACGGGCATTAATAATTGCTGTGAACTGATCTTGTGTACATATAGGAGCGTCCTTACTACTCATTTTAGTATTTTTTTCTAATTTTTTTTTATATATTCCATACTCTTTCATAGGCTAAGCATTCAAAATCAATTCTTATATTTAAGATCATTTTAAGTGCAATCTTAAAATGTCATAAACCAATCACACAGTCATATTAGTATCTTAAGACATTACTTAAGACAATCTTGAAGTAAGAATGGATGAATACTGACCTTATTCTTTTAGTTCTATTATATTTATATATTTTATGAGTTTTCTTATGATATTATTCATACTTTTTCTCTTGGAAAATTTGTACAATAATTCTTAACGCATCCTGAGTACATCGTCTCTAAAAAAGTAGAAACAGATGGATAAAAGGTCGAGCATTTTCTCGGAAATAAGCGAATATTTGGCACTTGGCGCAAACAATGTATTTCAAATTTTCTTGTGAAAATATACAAGATATAGTTTCAAACAGTTCGATGATCAGTATAACGCTGGCGAAAAAAATTAAAAAAAAAAAGGATTGAGTCTGTCAATTATATGTTCATTTATGATATTATATATAAGATATTGCCAAGATGACTGAATGAAAATGTATCAAATAGATCTGATTTACACGATGCTTTTTTTACTAGCAACTAATTTTCTAGCAAATTGTAAAAACTAGCAGATGAAAAATATTAGGTTCGAGAAAAAATCCTTTTACAAGTAAAAGACCTACAAAGTAAAAAGAAAATTATTCATTTTTTCAGCTCGTAGTTTTCTATATGTAAAAATTACAAAACTCACATATATTCAAAGAAATATAATAACCATTCAAAAGCAGAGATTTCGAGCTTTAAAATCCTTTTCTAAAATTTAAATTTTGATTATTTTTAACGAAGAATTAATGGGGAAAGATATTTTTACCAACTTGTGAAAAGACTTTCCCCAATCTAATATAAATTATATATTTTTAGCTACTAGAGTTTTTTAAAAATATAATATATAACTTATAAAATAATACATTTTTAACTACTAGTTTTCTAGTTCGCTAAAGAACTAGCATGCTAATAAAAAGGCATCATGTAAATTAGGTCACCGGCACATTCGATCAGCATTCAAGTTTGTATTAATTTCTAGCTTAAACGGCTGTACGAATCGCTGATAAAAGTTTTCAATAAAATACATATTAATCGCCAGCACAACGTACAATCATTTATGCTTCGAGCTGTTTTCGATTTTATAAAATTCGCACTTTGTCGGAATTTCACCAAGTTCCCATTTCACTCGGATACGCATAAAATAACAGAGAGATTGTATATAAAACGAAAAAAAGAGCAGCGACTCTGCAATGACAGCGCCTGCATATTTTAACCGACCTACATGTAGCCGTAGCTTCAATTACAGAGTACTGCGTTTCGCGACTGTATCTATACATTTATACTATACATATGTGATAAATTACTCTTGTCACTAACACTTAAATGATAGTTAAAGTAAGGTGACAGTAAGTAAACTTAAGTTATCGCTGCAACATGTCTCTCTCTCTTATACTTTTTCTAATACTTTATTCTTTACTCTAATACTTATTCTATCAACACTATAAAAAAAAAAGAAATATAGGCAGAGATAATTATGAATTATATTTCAAAGGAATGTATTATCAAAGTAAAGGTTGAGATTTATCTGATTGTATAAGAATCATCGGTGAAGTTTCAGGAAGATGGAATTACACGCGGATTAATTTAGGTAGTAATTTTCATCCTTATATGTGTGCAACGTTGAATTCGCGCTGAAGTTTCTTCGATGAAGTCAGTGTCATTGCGAAAACTCGCGGCGATTTTCTCACGTGTCGCTAGCGTGTATGCGTTTCACCGAATGAAATGTGTCATGGCACAACTGTCACGGCTCGTAACTAAAACGTCCGGAAAAGAGAAGAGAGAGACACACAGGAAAGTATAACTCTGCTTAATACCCATTGCGTTCCATTATATACTTCCCATCGTATGCGCGATTTTTTTCCCATTCTCGTTGCCGCGCGTCTTTGTTCGTTCATTTTTACATGTGACGGCATAATTAAAAACAACGACGGCAATAAACCGTACGTGGTCCGTCGTTAAAATTCAAATTTCAGTTAATTACTATCGCACCGACCGCAAAAGACGCAGTTTTAATTTAACCGAATTGGAATGTAACATAGTATATATTAGCATATTGAAAAAGACAATAATTTGACGCAAAACATGACGTTCTAATTTTATCGAAAATTTATATGACAGACGAAATTAATATCTCATTTGCGATAACGCATTAACTCACGAACAGTTGAAATTAATTTAATCTTTAATTTAATCTTTTTCAAATAAATCATATATAACGTATGCTGATCAAGAATAAATGGTTTATATTTGATTTATATTTTTTCGCGGTATAATTGATTCGCCGCTCCGACGATCCTGTGTCGTCGCTATCACGTGCTCGTCGTTCATCACGACTCAGACGTTTATTATCTAACGACTCATTAACAGCTTCTCGCAGCACTCTCTGTCCACCATGCTTCACGATTTGCAATGTGACACGTCATTATTAACATTATCAGAGGGATAGAGAATTACGCGACATAGACATACCGACTGTGTTAAAATTTAACGAGCCGTACTACCGAAACGTAGGTTATCGTAATAGTGATGAGAGAGAGAGAGAGAGAGAGAGAGAGAGATTCCGTAGGATATGTGTCGACATGTGGTGATCTTCGTTTCGCTATTCAGAAGAGACGACGCGTATCTCCGAGCGTTGCGTGTTAATGTTGCGTTTACACAATCACGGATCTCATAAACTTTACAGCGGACTTTATAAAGTTAGGGAAATTATGCGCTTTTCCCGCCAACCCACTGTGTCTTCATTAGCGGCGATGTTAATGAGACGAAATAGAGAGCGAGATTCGTTAACAATCGAGCAAGTTCAAGAAAAATAGGAACGACGTGTGACATCGCTTCCCTACGTTACTTATTAGCAAGATAAAGAAGTGACGAGAGATTAATGTAAGAATTAAGAGCTTCCTCACCTCCCTTCATATGACTGATCGGAAATTAGCGACACTGACAGCCGCCGGATGGCAGAGTTCGCGCGAGGTCACATAGCAGTGCCAAGCGCTATTTCCATCTTGTGAAGCATATTGTAGCCGGGAGTAAAAGCGGCATGAAAAGTTTTCGCGATAGTTACTTACGCCCCATCTTCTCCCTATCGAGAGTCCCGGGTGTGCAGCGTGTGCTCGATGGAAGACGGAAAGTCTAGTAACTTCGAGGCGCTCAAGTAGGTAGTACATTAGGTAGATGGGTAAACAGGTAGATAGGTATACATGAGCCTGGCGTTAGCTATGTAGATAGATAAATGGATGGATGTACGAATCGTTCGTTATGGCTCAGAGATTTGCTTTCTGTAAAATCGATACGAAATACGGAATACGAAATATAGGAGCGGAGCACAATGGATCTCTGTAATGAATCGGATATGTATAAGAATGTAGTCTCCAGAGAGGACTCATCAAAAATGTAATGAACTGAAACACGAAATTACTTGATTATTTATGAAACTTCTCTTGCAGCTACGAACTGTTCGTTGTGGAATATTTTCTAATTGTTCCGCGAAAGTTTGTTGCAATATGGTTGCACTCTGTACAATTAAACAGAGTTAACAATTATTGTTAACTTTATAACGTGACATCTCGCTGCAATATCTACGCGATTCACGCGAAAGAGTTTTTACTTTATTAAATTATTTGTTTATATATTAATATCCAATATTTTTTAATTTTTTAATTGAAATATTATGTAACGCAATGAAAATGTTAATATCCAATATACGGATTTCTAGATTAATTGAAATTAAATTTTGATGGAATTCTTTTTAATCACACATTTTTTTAATTATTTCAAAATTTCGAATCGCATATCTTTATATAATTAGGAATATGATTCCGTTCTCATTATTACTTTTATTATAACATTTAATGATTACGGTTTTATTTTAATATTAATTACTATATAATAATTATAAATGCAAGCACATGCGCGTTCGGATTACTAACTTGTAACATTAGATTACTATTGTACATTACATTCAGATTACTATTGTAACATTGAATTGGTTGATCCATTTAAACAGATCAATTTGATGCATCAAATCGAACAAACTAATGCTATTCTTCTAACTGAATCTTCCAAACGTTTCTGACGGCCTCAGCCGATATACCAATGACGCAGACACATTCGATTCGGAGCTTTTTGCAGTAGCCAATTGCAGTAGCCTCTTCCGTTCTTTTCTTTCTCTTCTTTCTCATCCATCGAAACGCGACCGCTACCCGCAGAAGCTCGCACTAGCTGTCCGGTGGAAGAAAAAGAAATAAAAAAGGGAATACGGGATATTCGAGTGCCAGGAAACAAAGTTGGCTTATCCGGTTGCGGAGAGGAAGCCGATTGCGAGAGAGAGAGAGAGAGAGAGAGAGAGAGAGAACGAGACAAGGTACAACGGGAAATAGGATTTTGCGGCTGGCTGGTCAAACCAACCATTGTCCTTCAATGTCCAAAAGAATCTACCTCTAGGTTGACGAATGAGGCATGATAGCGATGTCTGAGTCTTTCTCGCTGTACGTCGCTAAGGTCTGAAATAATCGTAATGTGTATAAAACTATCTATATATACTCGACCCTCTGTCAGGTTGTAGCAGTTTTCTATTGTATAATTTACGGACAAGCTCGAAACGACATCGATCTGACGTATCGCGAGAGAAAAACGGAAGGTCTTTTTATAAGATCTTCTAATAGATATACCGTACACTGTTACCCACATTCTTATCTCCTCTTCCATTAGTTTAGGATTCGAAGTAGTTCCAATTTCGATCAATTTACAGTCCTAATCCTTTTCTTCGTAATATCAAAACGATTTTGTTGAAATTCCATCAGGGGAGATCGGAAAGACAACGATGTGCGACGGGTGGACGATCGAACCCGCGCAAAAATCGTTCCTGTGGATTCGAGCGCGAAATTAATTTCCGGCGAAGGATTATGGATAATCCGTCATCTATGATAAACTTGCTTTGCAAACGCGTCTTTATCTTTAGCTATTTTCTGTGTTTAATATATCTCGTGAACCGATCAAAGAGGAAAAGAAGAAAGTGCCTAAGTTTACATAGTATAATATTATATATGCAACAGATAAATATAGAGCTTGATTATGAATAAAAAGTAGTATTTGATATACTAATCACAAAAATTGGAAAAAATATGTAAAGGTTAACAAAAATTACTTTAACCCTAGAAACTGTCGATGTTGAGTAACAATATTGCTATTAATATGTAAATTTTACATATTAATATATGAATTTTACATATTAATAGCAAATAGCAAATAGGTCACTCTTAATAAATGTAAACACAAGTTTTTTTATACATTTCTTACTTTTAACGATAAAATATTTGTAATTTAGACTTTTACGAACACAAATAATTTAACGATTAACTTAAAAGGATAGAAAGAATAAGAACACCATCAAATTCAATCTTGAAATTAGGGATGCACCGGATATCCGAAAAGTATCCGGTAATATCCAGCACTTTTTTACTATCCGATCGGATAGCCGGATATCATTATTATCCCGGAATATATCCGGTTGATATCATTAAATTGTTGATTTTTTCTTATACAAATGTATTTTAGAAATAAGTATGCATATTTCTGATGCTATAATATATATCTTATACGTTATTGCAAAATTACAATATTTTTCCCTATAGGCATTTTTTTTGTTAGAAGACACTTTCTCGGAATCCGGTTGAATATCCGATTTGAAGAAATTTCCTTCTCGGACATCCGATGTCCGGTAACTTTACGATCTGGTGCATCCCTACTTGAAATGATATGGAGTACGTAGTTTAATTATTTATATATGTTTCCTTATATACTTAAATAAAATATACAACACAAAATAATAACACAAAACTGCTTAAAAGTTGAAATCATTTATCACACTCTCTATTATATAATGCTGATCACACCAAGGGATGTAAACTAATATATAACAAACAAAATTTTTAAAAGCTTATCTCCGCTTGTCGTAGCTTTTAATACGGTAGACTAAACCTCCTAATGATCACTGAAGGCATGGCTTAACTCTCAATGACCTTGTTTACGTAAAATTTACGTATCGATAGCATTCTGGGGTTGAAAAAGTTTGAGTAATTACTAATAGAAAATTTCGAAATAAGAAGAAAAAGAAATATTAATAAAGTAGATATTCTCTTAGCAAAAACAGATACTAATAAATTGCAACTTAAAATTAAACTGTTCTTCCGAATTTTAATAAAGAGAAACTATAAAGTGACATTCGAAACTGTTCGATACATAACGAAGGGAAAATCCGTGTTCACGTAGCTTCCGGTACAAAATTAATTTCTAGCACAACAGAACAGCTCGGTCGATCCGATAATCAGGGGGGAACTTGTTTCAACTCCCTTCCGGCTAAAAGAACCATAAAACTCGATCCACCGACGGTCGTTCGAATCAATAGCAAGCCCATTGCGTCAACAACGTAGCGTTCCACTAAGGAGATTTTAATCCGATCGTTTTTCACGCGTCATCGAGAAGTGCACTTAAATCATCTGCATACCTGCTCGCTTGCATTAACAATCATAACAATTGTCAACAAGATACGAAAACGTGGATGTTTTGTTATATGAAAAATTATTGCATTGGGACTGTATGAAATATAGAACGTGAAATGTCGTGTCTACTTATTATCAGCTGTTTCCACATCTGTATAATTTAATTTGTATATGGAACGAAGTGATTAATAACTTAATATTTCCCTTTCGTATCCAACTAATGCACGCATACGAGTATATGCGTATACAAATTTAAACATTCTATTTTGAACGTAAAGCGTAATAGCAATCACATAAGAGTAATTCATATTAGCAGTTATTTGTGACAGTATTGTGTAAAATTCTCTGTGATAATATTGTATAAAGATAATTTGTTTCTAGCAAATATGTGCAATTATTGTTGTTTGGAACAAACTAAATATAAAGATAAACGATTTCAAAAAAGGAAGATTTAATTATAGAGATATTTATATAGTCGTTACAAGAAATATCTCGAGTACAGTTACAGTTATTCAAAAATATAACCAAGCGTGAAAAGGAGATGTTTATAATTAAGTAGTTTATTATGTCTCAATTGACTCAGTCACAGAGACTCAGTCAGACTAATTGAATACGTCGGCACGAAAGAGTAAATATCGTTGTTCCAATTGGCGGGCATTCCTTGTTTGGAAATTTTGATGAAAGGTGGCACGGGTTAAACTTTTCGCGCATGAAACATGGTAAAGAGTTCCTGCAAAAGAATTCAAGTAGGAAAATTAATTTCGCGAGCAGAAAACGAATGACGTGAGGCTTGTGCGGGTATATCTGCATCGAACAGGTCCTGTGTTCGATGAAACGCCTCGAACAGCAAGAGGCCTCACGGCAAACGGACTCAATGAGTGACGGTCTCGCGAACCTGGGCAGAATTCTGTTTCTCCCGTCACGGAAGTGCTTCTACTAGCGAAAAGTTTTGAAAGGCAATTACGAAGGGTTATTTTATGACAATACGCGCGAGCACGCGGTCCTCGTGTGCGACGTTATACGCTACGGAAAACTCATTCGTTTCGAAGTTTCGTATTATCCGCAATGGCACGTCGCGACACGTCGGCCACCATTTCGAAAAGTTCGACGAAATTGGAGGTACGAAGAGAAATAGAGTGCGCCGGCGGCGATTATGTTTAATCCTGTCATCGATGAAGTTTGATATTACGCGCACGTCTACGTCGCCTTTAACTTCATAGCGCTTACAAGCCCGGAAGCTATTCTCCCGTTAAAGTCCGGAGATTAATCGTTGTCTTGCGGCGATGTTAAGAACGCAAAGAAATGCGTTAGTTTTATCGCACAAATGCAATTTTTTGAAAGAGGATTGGAAAAAAGGATTAACTTTAATTATAAAAATAAAAATTGTGCGAATACAATTGAGATCTATTCTACCTTTTAATGTATTTATCTATTCTTCGTGTTAATATCGTAGTCTTGATGTAAATTTGAGCGTCTTTAAATATTTCTTAATTTCTACAAATTTATAAAATCTTAAGATTAATTTCAATATAAATGCAGTATAAAATTTAATATTGGTATTTTTTCCTATTAAAGAATAATAACTTTCCACAACTTGAATCGCGTCTGAGAACGACCTCGTTAAATTACTATATAATTCAAGGATCTTTGGTGGTTAAATATTGTCGCTGACAACGCGTACAGTGAGGAAGTGGAGCAAGTATCTTCATCCCGGTTGAAATCAACTCCGGCAACGAGCGAGAGTACATGCAATTCCGTTCTAATCGCGAACTCGCCCTAAACATGGTGCAGTCGGAAATTCGCGGCGTACGGCTGTCTGGCTTTGTGAAGCACTTGACGAAATATAATTCGCAACTGAGAAAGTGCTTGCCCGCACACAGCTGATCCGGAAGTACAATTCCGGAGTTGGCGATAGTTCGTGCGTGTACCTCAGGTATTTGCCTCGCTGCAGTTGCCTATGTATTTTCTCGTCTTAATCAAGAATCGCGAATTCGAGTGTAAGAATGCGGATTATATGTGAATTGTTGTCAACATCGGAGAGAACATTTGCATTAGTTATCTCAAAATAGCACGCAACAGCATCAGTATTTGTATTTTAAGTTACGTCAAAGATTTATGTTCAATTTTTTTAATATTTTTTTTTAGAAAAATATACTCTTCATATAATGTAATGCATAAATATACAATGCAAATGCTTGTTTATTCAAAAAGTAGTGGCATGAGCATTTCACCGAGGTGCATTTGGGATGCATTTATTAAAGAGGTAGAAAGATACGTAATTAAATTGTATTTAATCACAATTGCATGTCTCGTGCAAAAGCATGTAACACAGCATTTGTTTTAAAATTATAGAATGAGATAAAGCTAATAAAAACTTAATAAGAGAAATTACATGGATATTCGGCTTGAAACATGGGTAATTTGATGATAATATATATAATATGAAGAGTGCTATATCCAAATATTTACATTGCACGGGCAGAATTACCTACGTTATATATACTAATGATGATTTTTGTCTGCAACTGAAAATATGGAAACGAAATAATCCACCAAATGTGTGCTATTTTTGCGTTTATTATTTTGCAAAATAATGCTATTTATCAATATTTATGTTACAGCAAAATGGCTTTATGTTAAAAAAGGAATTTAATTAAAGACTACCGTTGCTTAACGTTAAGATAACGAAATCCAACAAGGGGTTACACTACCCAAGCGCGTCGAAAAAAATAAGCTTTTTCGTGAATTTTTTTCTTGAATTCTAGGTGGTGGATCAAAACAAAAATTTAGGGCTTTATTACACATATATTAAAGTTCTCAAAAATATTTTTTATTTATATATGTATAACAAAATGGCGTCGTGGCAGTATAAAAAACAAAAAAAAATTTTTTTGTAGGAGAAAAACGGTGTGCACCGTTGCAGTCCTGGTGTGCCATGTGGAACAAAAAAAAAATTTTTTTCTTAATTTACAATAGTTTTTCCATAGAAGTACCGAGGATTTTTAATTTTGTTTAAAAATTCACAAATTTGTATGAGTTTAAATTTTTTTTTCATTTTTTAGCAAAAAAATCGACCTTAAATTGTTAACTGCAAACGTAATAATTTATCAATCATAAAAATCGTGTGTACTTCCACGGAAAATCTATTTAAGAAGTTGCAGTTAAAATTTCAAGTCAATCGGACAAAAATTGAGCGAGATACGGTGTACACCGATTCGTAAAACATAGTTTCGAGTAAAACGGAAAATAAAATAAAATTGTTTAAAACCTTAAAAATCGATTTTTTTTTTGCTTTACCTTTTTAGTCCGCAATTCCAGGGCCATACACGACTTCTTACACTTCACTGCTTCACTAATAATTGAAAAAACTGACACAAAGTTTATAATTCGATAACCGAAAGAAGCGTCAATGACTACCTGCGACCCTCTGTCCGAAATCCGCTCGGTCACGCTGCCACTGTAACGCGCATAACTTTCTCTATATTTGAAATATTTTTACCGGTCCAATCTTAAAATGTTCCTGACATTTCAGGCTTCAAAATAATGCAAAAAAAAAAAAATCCATTTTTTGAAAATTTCAGGGTGGTGTAACCCCTTAAAAAGGAACATTATTATTACTAAATATTGGAAAACAAAGAGTCTTATATCTAGGACTACTTTAAATAAAAATATTACAAGTGTTTTAATTTTTTTAGCAAAAATTTTGTAATTCGTATTTTGTTCAAGATTATTTTTTCTAACGAAAGATTTTATATCAGAAAAATAAAGCCTATTCTATAGAAAAGATACGCTGGGAATTAATATTCAGGAAAAAAACATGTCGCGCGTTTCAAAAGAAACTGTGTCACGCTTCAGAAATATTTTTTCCGAATGAAATATTTTTTCCAAATATCGACAATTTTATTTTTTTGAATACATTCACAATGATGGATTTAAAAAGTTTTGTAACGTACAGTATTGATATTTCAGTTTATATCTTAATCTGATATTTAAAGCGCGTGCTTTGCGTACAACTGTTAATAAATCCGTTGCGTTTTCTACCGAGTAGTCTCCTCCACAGAATTAATTTATTTCAATGGAATAATCTTTCCACGCGCGCGTACACCCATACGGTCTATATAACGTTACACAAGATACGCGGGAAAAAATATCTCTCGAATAGCACGCGTGATAAGCTTAACAGTTAGTAAATGCACGGTATGCGTGTACACGGTAACGCGCAGATTTCAGGGGAAATCCGGCTGTAACGTCGCGCTGCCGTCACGAAAAGGAACGTTACCGTCACGTCAAGATATAATGTGATATATTTAAATAGGTCTGTTCGCGTACTACCATGCGAACTTTCACGTGCGCGACTGATGTGACGCGACAATCCGTGACGTTGATGCAACGTACGATCTCCGATGTGACGCAAACGGGTTGATGCGGAGTTTCCGCGTTTTGAGATTCAAGTAGCCTTGCAAAATGTAATACATCGTAAATGCGCCGAGAGATTTGCTGGATTCTTAGAATATTCCATGGACACCGACTTCAAACGTGCATTAAAAGAACTGCTTTGCTGAAGTATTTAAAAATCTAGCTAGATACAGGTCTGAAAATAATTTTGTTTGATTGTCAAAATAAATTATGTAGTACGCTCAAATAGGTTGCTACA
Source organism: Trachymyrmex septentrionalis (assembly GCF_001594115.1). Lineage (NCBI taxonomy): Eukaryota > Metazoa > Arthropoda > Insecta > Hymenoptera > Formicidae > Trachymyrmex > Trachymyrmex septentrionalis. The sequence goes on from NW_017305673.1 coordinate 131,824, forward strand.
ATGTCAAAACTTTATGCAGTATTGCTGATTATGTGTGAATTTTTTACATAATTATATTTTGATTTTGGTTCAACAAAATTATATTTTTAAATTTGTATCTACCTAAATATTTAATACAATCTTTAGTACAATCATTTTTTCCATATTCAACGACGACATTACAAACGTGCGCTGTGTGCTATTGCGCTATTATACTAAAGAATTATGAGACGAGATATACAGTTATTCCGTTGCCAGTTTTGGCAGCCTGATATGACCGCGTTAAAAATGGGATAGAAAATTTATGACAATTTTTATTCTTACCATTCATTTCATAAACGAGAAGTAACGCTATGCAAAATCGATTTGACAATCTCGTCAGAAATCTATTATTGATTGCATATTATAGATAGATCTGTTTTTAGTGCAATCATAAATTTTTTATTAATAAATGGTGACCTTTCAGAGGAATTAGCATTAATCGTAAGGATACTTTTGTTTTCAGGTGGTATAGCGTCATGCTTACGAAACTTTCGAACCGACTTCCTGGAGGAATGGCCGACGCCAGGCACCGGTCCTCACTTTGACATTTCAATGCAGTCGAATTTTACTGGGCTGGTGGGGAAGACGGTGCATCTCGTGTGCAAGGTGAAGAACTTGGGGAATCGAACGGTGAGCCATCGGAAAATCCATCGTCTGGTTCGTGACTAGAGGCGCTATATCTTAGCTCGAAGCGGACAGCGCGCTGGCCAGCTACCCCACGCCGCTGTTGAATAATTTAAGGGTAGGGCCGCACGAACGACCTTGCGACCCTTCCTCGCGATCGTAGCGGATATTTTAACGGCGTGTCACGTCGCCAGATTTGCCCGCTCGCTCGCTCGCTCGCCATCAAGAGACCAGTTAAACGATCTTATAATCGATCGATGGTCCACGAATAGAAAGTTAAAGTGTCATCGGATCGTATCAGTAAAAAAGTAACAAACGTGAATTACGGAGATACGTAAAATATACTAAAAACTAATCTTGAAAGATTGTTTAATCAGAGAGAGAGAGAGAGAGAGAGAGAGAGAGAGAATCATAATAAGTGCAATTCTGTTTTATTAAGATTTTAGAGCATTTAACTAGTTGTTGAAATCGATCTTGAATATTTTAAGTAAACTTATGTTATTGAGTTTTTCTTCTCACGATCAAGAATTTTCATTTCTTACTGTTGTAATTACAACTTGATATAGTTATGACATAAATAATGATACGATTAACGATGGCAGCCATGCGCGCGATAGGAACAAATGCACGTCTATAGGGACACGATTCGCTTATAAAATATAAAATCGCTGTTCTTACACGGTGAAGTCCGTGGTGCAGTCCGTCCAACGTAAATGGGGCTATTAAATAAACATTACTGTTCCTTCATCGTGCACAGTACCGGTATCTCATGAAAAAGGCAGGCGATGTTAGCGTTTATATTCCTGCATTATTAACCGCTCTTCTTATATAGTGAACGGAAGCATTCTTTTTGTGCAACACGCGCGTCGACGAATTATATCGCTTAAAATATTCCCCTCGTACAATTATCCTGATTGTACCAGACGGTTTTGATATTTGAGGGTGTCATCACGTCACCGGTCTCTTCGTTTTGCGACATTACTTCTTAGTTCGTCGTTGTACAAAAGGCATCATTAATGCCTTTTTACTGCTATACTTATGTATGCAATATACATATGTTATATACATATATATGTAAAATTAACTTCAAATAGGAAACCATCAACGACGTCTTTGTACTTGCATTGAATCTATCAACGATGTCTTTGTACTTGCATTGAAACATCGCAGTTCATTCGATCATTCAATGGCATTGCTGAATAAACGTATTGAGAACGTATTAAGAATAAAGAATTGATCGCATAAGTACGAGATAGCATGACCACACACGATCAACCGATCGTAACTTCCTTAAGAACGCCGCTCTACCACAAAATCGATTTCGATAATCTTTTGCGCTTCTGTAATCGCATATTTATTACATCGAAATTTCAGGTTTGCGTGTGCTCGTAACAAAGTTCGGGTAATTTTCAAAGAATTACCCATTACACATTATATTCTCTTCCTTCTAGAAATCAAACTGACAGTTTCTGATAGTTTCTGTTTGAGGGTTAATCGTTTGCGATTGCTGCAGATATTACACTTAATTCTATTCAACTGGTCAAAGTACAGAGTATTTTTGTTTTCATCGAAGTCGAAATGTTTAATCTCTATTAAAAAGAATACAAGTAGCTTGAAACATTCGTCGTTCAAGTTTGCAAAAACCCCGTTACACTACACGTCCATTCTTTCGAGCTTACTTTGTTGACGTGATCGGATCTCTTGTGATATATGACGTTGCTCTCATAAGCGCTCTGGAAGATCAATTACCGCTTGTGAACGCACGAGAGTGCATCATTACTAGGTGTTTGCTCGGACCAAGAAGCTACTGCAAATACGTTTTACAATTAGATGATAATGATCATCTTCATTAGCAGACATCGTAATCTGTTCAGAGTGGCTTGAGATCGACTTTCCTTCACAAGAGGTAGAGCAACGTGATTATGCGGTCGATTTTGGCAGTTTTCGCTGTTCCGATGGAATATAATGAATTTAATGAATATAAGTTGAAATTTTTAATAATGACTTAACATAAAATTGCAAGGATTGTAAATAAAAATTTTATATCAATAGAAATAAATCAAATAAGAAAGAGGTTTTTATTTTTGGTCAGAACGGATCTTGATGCTTGTATACGTAATGCAAATTTGCAAATACATTTGAAAATACATTTTATTTTCAATTTTATAAATTGAGCGCCGATTCAGTTTATCGGACTTGAAACGCAATCATAAACTGAAACTGAAAATATACATGATCGTCAATTTAATAATGCTAATAATAAATACGCAAAGGACTTTCATATAGAGCTGTTTCAATGTCTCCTTGAAGAGACAACGTTCTATCACCGATTGTGAGATATACAAATGTATATTTCTATGCCTATAATCGAATTAATAAAACGCTCGCACGAAATGAGAAAGATCTAGGTTCGAATTCCGTTGGAGGTGATATTTTTCGCAAATTCTTTGCAGTTTTTCAATTGACGATTGATGTAATTTGTGATGTTATTTCCAGCTTCAGTTTATAATTGCATTTCAAGTTTGATAAACTGAATTGGCATGCAATTTATAAAACTGTAAAAACAGCGTTTACTATATATATAGTATCTAGAAAATCTAGAATTTTCAGGAGATTTCTTTTCTACTCTTAAAAATTAAAAATTTTTATGGAATTTTATCAGTATTTAAAAATTTTTTTGAAATTTGTGACTTGTAAATTTAAATTCTGTCTCTTTCTGGGAACATTGTTTCTTTAATAATTTTTTGTTATAATAAATGCAAAATGTTGACAATTAGCATAAGTACAGCATTTACATATTCGTGTATATTCACACAGGTACATTCTTGTGTGTGTCTCGCGAGTTATTATTAAAAAAGTCAGGTTGACAATAGAAGGTAATACTGGGCAATACTCATTGTCAGTAGAACAGAGTAGTTCACTGATATTATTATATGTAGCGAACTTTCTTTATATTATCCTATAGCTTTCGCAGCTTTAAATTATAAAAAATGATAGATATAGTCTTATAACATTTCTGTCTTCTCTTAATTTTCAATAGATAGTTTATTTATTTATGTTACTTGATTCTGATTTATTTCAAAGTTGCATTTAAAAAATTCTCTTTTTTACCTGAAATTTTGAACAAAAATACCTTTTCTTGAATGGAAAATCCAGGAATTTTCAGGAAATTTTTTTATATTTTAATAAACATCCTGAAAAATATATATTTGTAAATTTACATATGAACATTATTCAATCGTCAAGATTCGCTTTGACCAAAAATTATAGGAATCTTTTTCTTATTAAGGCTTAATTTTTTATATTAATTGGAAATATCATTGCACTCTCCTTTTTTTGTGTTAATATTTAAATTGAATTTTTTATTAATATTTCAGCAGTATAAATATATTTATTTAATATCTCAATATTTTTACATTATTTGATATTTTATTTTATTTAATAAAAATGGATATTAAATATTCTGACGCGAGTTCTCGTTCAATTATCGTTGCGTATCATTTGTTACAGTTTATACTGCGTATACTTGTAGATAAATCCGTCGCTTTGAATCGATATATCCAGCGACGTCATAATAACGTAGCGAATCATTAACCGCGTGATTATCTTTTGCATTTCCAGATATCCATTTTGCGGCCTTCCGATAATAATTGGCGATCGTGCAGTTTATTCATTGCATAAATATGAGAACGACTCGTAATCGTGCTCACACATCGAATACGCACGGTTTAAATGTCCACAATGGATTGTTGATTAACGGCAGATTCGACGAATGATACAAAAACTTGATAAACGGAGCGTAATCGTAAACACGGACTACGGCTCTCACGTTTGTGCACCGTTCGATGATTACCCAATATTCCTATGATTTATGAATATTAATGAAAGTTTTCTCCGCCTTCCCCCTTGTCCTTTTTTTGAATCGCGTACAAAATTAGGTGTTGTCAACGCGTAGCTCTGAATTACGGAATTAAACCAAATGACAAAATGTTCGTTCCGTATAATTCCGCAATTCAAGTAAACTGTAGCATACTTACCGCAGCGATAATTGAACTTGTCAGAATATATAATATATTCCAATTTTATTAATTCTTAATAAAACATCAACTCTGTTTTGCTGTTTTGGATGCTTAATTTATTTGCAACAACGGTGATAAATAGCATCGACATCGATATCCTTTATGTAATCTTGAAACGCATAAATGCAACGTTTTGGGAGTACTACATTAATAATTGTAATTATTATAAATAAGAACACGCACAATAACAAGCAATTATATTCAATGCAATATAAGCAGCTTTAAAAAATTGACATTATTTCTGAGCGAAATTATTTCACGCAACCCCTTAACACTTAAGTCCCTTGAGCTTTATGAGTTGCACATAGATCCAACTCTGGAATTTTATCACTCAGGATGTGTATCACTGTGCGCTTTTACCTCGTTTCAGTCGCGCTAAGCTAAATTACTGCTGTCAGTACGTTCCTGGATAAGTTTTTGCGCTTGTTTCCTGAAATAAAAGCTATGCTGTACTATTAAAGCACTTAGAATTATTAGAAAGTGTACCATGCTTGTTGCTCCTATTCTTGCTCTCTGCGAAGATTGACGTATACCTCGTATCATAAAGGTTTTGGCCAATCATAATCTTCTCTTTCATTTCAAAGAAATTTCAGATTAAAAATCCGATGAAGCAAAGAGAAAACTATACATTCGTAATATTTTGTGATTATCGGCTTTAAAGTTTACTGCATTAACGTTAATATTGTAAACCATTATTTATTCTGGACAAACTCCAAACGTTATCACATTATTAAATTATTATTGCCATCGTATTAAAATATTAAATTAATGTAACATGTATATAATGCAGTGGATAATAACCATTTATTAGTAACGTGACAGTTGATACATTTACATATGAATGATTGGAAGCAGAAATGTTCAATATATTTATATAACTTTAAAAACAGAGATGTTTTCTCTAATAAGAACAAATTTTCTTAAAATACGTAATTCTTATATTGCAATATGAATGCACGATCGTATTTTTGCTTTCCCTAATCATAGAGCCGTATAATCATACAGAAATGCAGCGCCATGCATACTATCGTGCACTATCGTGCACCATTGCGGAGGTTTCGGTTGAATTTCGCCAAACAATGCAGCGATTAATGCCAATGGCACATACGCGTCATGTGGAGTACGCGGGAGTTCGCGCAAGTGTCAGGGTTCGGTGCTGAGATGGGACAATGCGAAATCTCCATCGTGACATCATATCTGCATCCCAATGTAGTCCGCATATAGGCGAATCTATAAACGCGATCTGACTACGGTCTTCAACTATGTGGCTTTTAAACCCATTATCACCTCGATGCAACACTTGAATGGATTGAACATGATATCGTATACATATATAATAGATAAACGGATAAAATATTTTGGACAAAACGCGAAAATATATTATATATCTACCAAAAATAATTAATCATTTTTTAGTTAAAATTCCATTTTCACGCTTTGCAGCATATTTTAATATTATACAATTCTAATTTTTAACTCTGATTAAATATTTTATTTTTTTCAGTATGAAAAAGCTTTTACTTTGTTATAAATTATTTACAGTTTTCAATCTTGTATAAAGCGTTTGACTCTATTTGCGTCGCTCGAGTTAGAAAATGTAATCCTTCCATTTTGCAAAAGCCGCCCTTTAAAGCTGCATGAAGATGGAGAATTCAGGTTGAATCCAGGTATACTAAAACGATCGCGACTGAAAATCCCTTACAGCTTCAGAATCTGTAGAATCGATTTCAATAGCTAGCTACCAAAAGCCGATTTTGCATTCGCACGGCGTGTTAGATGTGCGCGGCACGACAGTTGCGATGCCTCTGTTTTCCTCGTCCCGTTCTTCAGCGCCAGCAACCCCATCGCTTCGTCAGGATGGATAGATTTTGTTTGGCTTTCAGCCGGCAACGCTAATGCCAATAACACGGTCGTGTCATCTCGAGAGCTCCAGCTGGCGCAGGTGCCGGATGCAGGACGAACCAGGACAAAACGAATCTCTCCATGGCAACGTCACTCCCGTTGAGAGGACGTCAACCCGCGATCAGTTAATACATCGAAGTTTCCGTAAAATGATCCGAAAAGCGTGGTGTGCCTGTTCGATCACGCCAAATACTTTCTCTTCTTACAAAATAAAAAAATTGCATTATTCTTTACTCTAGACTTTTATTCAATTTTATTATAATATAATATTATTATAAAAATAGAGAAAGATATTTTTTTAGATTATTTATACATTTTCATATTTATTTACAATAATTATTAGAAATAAATACATCGCTTTTCTAGCTTGATAAAAGAAGAACCTAATTCAAAAAATCATTCTGACTAATTCTAATCAAAATCTCATTGTTAATTTCTCAAGAAAGTATTAATTTTCTTTTTATATGCTTGAATAATATTAAAAATGTTAGGAATTTGATCACTTTGACTGCCAATATCTTCAAGACTACCCCTATACTTAAATTAAATTTTTTCTAAGATTGATGTTCCATCACATAGCACCGTTTAATTCGATTAGAATTTCGAGGATAAAATATATAAGCTAAAATGTGTTTTTGGGATTACTCTTTTTATTTGTTTCGATAAGTTATATTCGAACGAACCCCGAAATGCTCATCCTTCAAGTAATTTAAGGTAATAATTTTTTTAATAAATCAAGATCATAGAAATGTCAATCAATTTTTTTATATAATAAAGTTGAAATATCGAAATTGATGTGGGTAAAATTCTACGTTAGATTAACGGTGAAATAAGAGAGAAAAAAAATATTTAAAATGTAACCTTTCACGTTTAATTTAGTGGCGGATAGGCTCACAGACGCTTCTTTGACTAACTGCACACAAATTTTACCATAGATTTTTCTCAAAAACGAGATTATAATAGTTTAAAAAATTACAATTTTAATGATTACAAAAAAGTTATAGGTCAATGGTTATTTTGGAAAGATATTTACGTGCATATACTTGCATTTCAAGTGTATCAATATGTAAATATAATATTATATTTTCGTTCGATGAAGATGCAGCTCTTGATTTACTATTTCGTATGTTTACTATTTCATTAGGATATACACGTAGTTTTAATATTTTATCCAAATTATGCAGATATTTGTAATTTTGGGTAGACCCTAGTGAGGCACCTCAAATTTTCGACACTTTATTAAAGAACCACCTTAAAATATTTTCGCGCATGCAAAAAATTTAATATTGCCAATATATACCATACAGGGTATCCCACAATTTTTGGCTAAACGTTTTTCTGTAAATAGAGCGGACTAAACTGAGTTAAAATCCTTTACTATTTTGAAATTTTCGCAAAAGTGAACAAGATATTAATTACTAAAAATCGTTAAATATTGATTTTCAATGATTTTTTTACTCCAATACTATCAATTTTACATAAAAGCAGTAAGCGACAAAAATTACTTATTTTCTTTTCACAATGTTCTGATTCAATATTTCTAGAATTGTTTAATACCGTATTTTCTCATGTTGGTAAAAATAATCGCCAATAAGAAAATGTAGTACTAAACAGTTGATAAAAAATTCTGGAAAAAATTCTTAGAGCTATGAGAAAAAAATAAATAATTTTTTATTTGCTCTTGCTGTTTTTCTGTAAAGTTGATAGTATTTGAGTAAAAAATTATTCAAGACCAATATTCGGAAAGATTTAATAATCAATATCTCGTTAATCATTGTGAAAATTGCAAAATGATAGAAGACCTTTCGACTCAGTTTAGAGTCCACTCTATCTACAAAAAAGCGCTTGGCCAAAAATTTCGGGACACTTAGTTTGATCAATTTTACAGGTAGGTATGAGGTAGCGATGAGGGTAATTTCATATCCGGAATAAAAGAACAGAAGTTAATTATTTTGCAAATGTTTATCCAATATATATTTTATGAGCCACGGTAGAGTTGAAATTTCAATCGCAATTTATTAAACTTTTCATTAACACATAACATTATTACGCATATTTTTGAAAACCTCGTCAAATTAAAAATTAATGAGTAATAATGAAAGATATGCAAGCACTCATTTATAAAACGATTACTTTACGTATACAATTAAGAAAATTATTTATTAATTTCATTATTTCATTATTTATGTACTTATTAATTTCATAAAAATGCGATACTTCTCGTTGAGGTAATTTGTGTTTCAGTCGATGAAAACTTTCTGACTTTTCAAACCATTGGATGATCAATACTGAATAAAACTAATTATTTTGCTAGTCGTGCGGTTTTCGCCAATTTCTAGAGTTAATTAGGGTTAATTAAATGTAAATGTTACTTCGGAGAATACAGTTGATGAAACTTTTTTTACATCAATTATTAGTTTTGTTCGTGTTTTTTGCGTGCTAGCGCGATAGAATTATTACAGTATATATTATTGAGTACATTGAAACTCTGATGAAACTTACGTACATTCAAATAACTCTATAGATTTGACTGAATTTTGTTTGTTCCTTTCAGGCTATGACACATTCTTGGTTTAGACAGTAAAAATTCAACAGTAGCAACGATATTAAACAAACAAATAAGCTCTCAATTTATTCATCAAGCAATGTATTATGCAAACCGCAGGCAATGCCGTAGGATAGATAAATATATGGTAGGGCAGTAACGCGCCTGATATTGACAGTCCACCCATGACATGTATACAGGTACATTATTTCCTCACATGGCCGTGGCCTATATACATGCATCACTTGCTTTGATCCTCAATAACATAAAATTCGTACAATTTGATATGCTATATTTCGCAACTAATAAGTTTTTTCTCTATACTTTTATATTATATTTTTGTAAGGTAAATACATATATCTTAGACATCTCATTGTCAGTTAAATTGTTTATAAGGACAACTTGTATAGCCGTCTTATTATTAATATTACAAATGTTACGGAAATCAATTATTAATTCAAGTATGCGGTAATATGTCAATCTAATACGTTAATGTATTATACGAAAAAAATGTTGTATAAAGACTTCCATTCACTATTATTTCAGATTGTGATGATAGAAATAAGAAAGCATAGAATAAAAATTCTCGCAAATTATGTTCAAATAGAATAATTTTTCAATAAAATATTATTTTCAATCGATAGACTTATAAAATATATCGTATATGTGAAAATGATTTTCTTGTTTCGGGGAGAAATTAAATTATATTTATTTTTCTATATATTATTAATTTGACAATGTAGGATAGTTGTGAACATAGCTCATTTTGTTTTTAATTATGCGTAATTGATTTCCAAGTATATGATTATTCATTAATTAATTAATGAAACAAAAAAAGAGTTTGCGGTATATTTTAAAATTGATTCTATCAATTATAAGAGTTGTTTTATTGAAATATATTTCCATATTTTACAATATCATGCAAAAATTTTTATTGTCTATTTTTCTTATTTCTGACATCACAATATAAGTGTGTAGTAGTGAACAAACAGGAGTCTTTAACAGCAACAGTTTAATTAAAAATAATTTTATCAATTTATATAATAGATAATAGTATTAATGAAACATAAGCATGGTATGCTTTTATTTTAATAAAATATTATTTATTTTATTATATAATATTAGTTCTTTAGTAAATCAAGTTACCATAGAAATGTCTAATTTTTTTATGTAATAAAGTTGCAGTACCGAAATTGACGTGTATATAACTCTACGATAGGTTAACAATGAAATAAGAGAGAAAAGAAATGTTTAAAATGTAACTTTTTACATACGACTTACAATTAGTAACAGTAAGACTTGGAGACGCTTCTTTGACTAATTGTATACAAATCTTACCATAGTTTTTTTTTAAATAAGATTATAATATAATAGTTTAAAAAATTACGATTTTAACGATCATAAAAAGTAATAGGTCATCTGACATTCTGGAAAGATATTTACATGCACAAACTTGCATACAAATCTCGAAAAGTAAACATAATCTCACCTATGTATACAAGAATTATGAATACTATTTTTGCACGATATGTATGTTTCATACTATATTAAGATATATAATAGTTTTAATCCAAATTATGCAGATATTTATAATTTCAGGTGGGCCCTGGTGAGGCATCCCAAATTTTCGACACTTTTCAAAGAACCACTTTAATACTGTTAACAAAATTATTTTTAATTACACTTTATATCCTTTTTGGAGTGAAATTTCACTCCAATTTATAAAAAATATAAAGAGTAATGAAAAATACTGTTACTATATTGAAAAAGAGTGAAAAATTTGCACTTTTTAATAAAAGTGATAAATTTTTACTCTTTTTTTTCACACTTTTGGAGTGAGATTTATTCAGAAGAAAAGAAATCTTACTTTTTTTTTAGAATAAATCTCATTCCAAAAGTGAAACTCTCACTCCGAAAAAAGTCAAAATCTATCACTTTTATTTAAGAGTGCATTATATATATTTTTCAATAATGGCACTATTTTAATTCTTTTGGCGTAAGATTTCACTCTAAGAAATTTAGAGAATAGAATCATTCTGCAAATAAAACTTTTTTTTGTGTACTATAGAAAAAAATAAAGATATACTACGAGTAAGAATGACTAAGATGCAATATCTTCTTTTGCAGGTTTCCTGGGTGAGGCACCGGGATATACATTTGTTAACGGTTGGTCGTTATACTTATACCAGCGATCAACGTTTCGAGGCACTACACTCTCCTCATACGGAGGACTGGACCTTAAGGATACGATATCCTCAGCGTAAGGATTCCGGGATTTATGAGTGCCAAATATCTACGACCCCGCCCATCGGCCATCCTGTGTATTTAACGATAGTCGGTAAGCGAATAATTAATTTTGTATATTATAACATCAATTTTTTGAAGTACGAAAAGAAATGTAATCCGAAAAGTGACTACAGCCAATAGATATCATGTTAACATTATATTCGTTAACGATCTTATTTACAAAACTCTTGAATTTCTAATTTCCTTCGAGTTTTCACTTTTGTGACAAAACTTCAAAGTCGTACTTTACTTTCATTGAGAGACGTATTTATTTGAAGCGATATAAATTTCCTGGTAACATCATGAGTTTGACTCAAACGTTCCGCTGTATGCAATATAACTTCAAAAGTTTTCCGCTAGTTGAAGAAAGTGCAGATCTGTACCTTCTATAGTTAGCTTGCGTATAATATAACCATCGTTTAATTAACAGCTACATGCAGAAGAGAAATTTTCATTAATAATTAATCTTGAAAGCATACTGCCATTCATAAATTCGGGAACGCTTGCAATTTTCAATATAATTATATGTGAATATATATAATTGAAATTTTCTTTTTTTTATATTTTTTTCATAAGGGTTAAATATCTGGAATTGAAATTCTTGATCTCTCCAATTTTTCCTATGTAAAAATTCGATTGAGAAGCAATAATGTTTCTATCTCTTACATATACAATTTTTCTAATTAATTTCCACATTTTAAATTAACATTTAAAAAATCTGTTTTGCATTAAATTTCTGCTATAAATGCGCAATTTTCTTAACTTGGAAGAAATAAAAAAATAGATACGTCCTGTGTTTCACGCATTTATATTCAGATAAGAAGTGTATATGAGATATCGTGTATCCTTAAAGATCTCTCGTTGATGACCATCATCTCGTTGATGACATTTTAAATTGGTTAAGAAGATCTTCGGCGCGACTTGACCTAGAGTCTCGCTCTACGATTTTTATCGGTTGACCGATAAAAATATTAAACATGATAAAAATGTATGTGACAAAAATTGTCGTCTAATTCACAGATTCCCAACGTGAGCTTAATCACTCACCGATGGGCGCTGAGGAGATCGGGAGGAGGGGGATGTTGGTAGTCCTAAAGGGAGTAGGGGGGGGGGGCGTTGAGGAGCAAATGAGAAGCAAAAGAACGCGCCAGAAAAATTTAATCTGCTAAATATATTTTAAACAAACATTTAAACCTTAAACATTCTCAGTATTATGGGTTGTGGCAAAAACATTTTTATTACATTTCTCTTATCCTAATTAGTTAGAACTAATTAGGTGGGTTTAATGTGGTTACAAATCTTTTGACGAAAAAGAAGAATCAACTGCAAATAGTTGAGCGTGGAGATTTAAGAATGCTGACAAAAATAGAACCAAATATAAATAGATTATTAGCATCACATCAAGCTCAAATTTCTTATTAATGATAATTTTTCAATATTTATAAATTTATATTATACTACAATATAATTTTTAAATATTTTTTATTTGATTCTGTATAATTTTCGTTTTGTTGCTTTATTTAGAGTTCAGAGAGAATTTATTGGTTACGGTCAAGAGGGCGCTGAACAAAAATTTTGAAAAGGGGGCAATGAGCAAAAAAAAAGTTGGGAAACTATGGTCTAATTATTTAAGCTTTTAAGCGATCCATTCACACGACTGTCGTACAGATGAGTGACCAACTGTCCCAAATTAGAAGGAACAGTCCCAAATTTTAACTTTACATGTCCCAAATTAAGGACATGATTATAAATTGTCTTTCTTTTAATTATAAAAATAATAAAAGTAAAAATATATAAGTGAAAATCATAAGAGTGCGAAATATAATTTTTAATAATATGTAAAGAATTTTATGATCTTTTATTTAAAAATCCTAATATTATTCATAAAATATATTTAGTAAAAAAATATAATTTTAAACAATAAAATGTGATCTCGTAACTTGACGTAATTTTTGTTGTGATCTCATGTGACGTTATACATTAAGTGTTGTTTATAAATGTAATAATATGTTATTACATTTATATTATATTGTTTATGTGTTTCGTTAACAATTATTTTAAAAATGTTGTTTAAAAAATCTATTACAATTTAATTACGACATTTAATATTGAATTTTTTAAATGTCCCTTTTTGCTTTCTTAAGGAGTTGGTCAACTTAAACTACAGAGACCACTCAAATCGTTCGTCTTTGTTTTAGAGCCGATAACCATTATAATTGGAGCGCCGGACCTCTTCGTCAATAAGGGCAGCACCATCAATCTAACGTGCGTCGTAAAATACGCTCCCGAACCACCTCCGACGATGACCTGGAGTCATAACACGGAAGTAAGTGTTATTTATTTGCTTCCACAAATAAATTACGGAAAGATAACAGAGTTTATCCGTAGAAGCAAAAAATCTTCAAATTCTATAACAATTTCGAGCTTTGAATTCGTTTCGAATTGGTAGTAAAACTTTTACAATAAGATTTAATTAAAGTTTTAATGTGAAAAATGGGGCTCGCGATTTAATTCTAGCTATTATTTTGCTTTACTCATCTTATACAAAACAGATGAATTATAATAAGTTCAAGAATTGTTCATAGAATTGTTTCTGTAATTACGGATTATAGTTTTATAATTTTCGCACAGTTTTACAGACCGGAATTCCAGACCGTGGCTCGATGTTCCATCTCCGATTTTCCTGTCCGTAATTTATCTCGCGACGAGTTGCATAACGACGCTCTTTGCCGCGTCGGACAACAACAGACATACATGATTAATATGGTCTGTCGGCGCGTATTTTCTTCGCGATGGGAAAATACATTTTGTGCTTTTAATACTACTTTGTGCAACAAAAGTTATTGTAAACGCGCATTTCACGGGGCACAAAGAGCACATTACACCACGGAACCCATTAATATTGACGAACTCTTTAGAATAATTTTGCGCGACGTACCGTTCGCGGCGTCGCGCGTCATTTTATTCACGATGACGAGATAATTTTAAATTCCCCTCTGTGAGCTGATATTTGTAATTCCAACGTTTGGTATCGGCCAAGCGGAAATTATTCTGCACGCGTTAATGAGACGCTCGTACGTGTACGCATGGCTTGTAGTAAAAACTAGCGAACGATCGATAAAAAAAAAGGGGGGTAGACAGTAATTTCTCGGCTGATTGCCGATACATCGGTATGCCATCGGTCGCCGGAGATACGCGCTACACTCGCCCGACTACGTGCTTTTACTAGAATAAAACAGCAGGTAACACAATTTTTGCAAGGTACTATCGCGCACGTTGATCAAAGTGAAACGCGAAATAGAAGACTAGCCGCTCGCATAGCCGTACGCGGCAGCCAAGGAAATTATTTTCCGATTAATCCTTCGTGACTTTCGATTCGCGGATAATCATTTATTCTTTAAAGCGATACATACACACGGCGAAACGATTCTGCCATCGTATGAGGTATGGGACGAGTTAACTTTATTTTTTTTACAGAAAAGAGAGAAATTAAAAGCACTGGAAGAAAAGCGAAAAAGGAAAGGATAGTTTTCCATTCTATACGGGGGCGTGCCGTTACGCGTGTCTATTCTCAAAGAGAATACGAAAGAAACGTATACGCGCGTTTCCTGCTATTCTTCTTCCCTCGTACCTCATGGGAAGGTGCCTTTTATCTTCCGTCAAAGGGGCATCATTGCGTTGTCGGAAAAAGCGGGGAATGTAAGAAAACAGGCGCGCGCCGGTGTCTTTGAAAGAACGATTGCGGGTGAAACGCATACGGCATCGCATCTACATGTTCGATATTAAACGATGTGAATCAAAAGAGAAGTTAGCCTTCATTTCTGGTATTATTAGAGTTTCCTGAAGCTATCATCATCTCATGGAGTTCAAACTTTAGAAACTTTCAATAATGTAAAGTTCGGATACATACCGTCTCATTTCCGACATATAATCATGACATAGAGAAAGCTTCATCTATTAATTTAATTTCTTATAAATTAATATGTATCAATAATTTGAAGAGAGCTCTTATTTCTAGAAAGAGTTTAATTTCGGTAAGAAATAGAGATTAAAAAGAGAATAGAATCGTTATTTATTATACGCTCTGAGGAGGCTATATCTATGGCTGCGTTCCATTTGCTCGTAATGCTCGCGAGGATCGTTTATCCTTGTTTAACACTTGATAAATGAAAAGGATGAAATGATTCCACGAGTGTTGTAAGCGTTAAGTGGAACGCAGCCTATGTCTCTTCAAGCGATAAACGCTAATATATAATAAGCTAATACATAATTAAATTATAGCAGCATCTTGACAAGATACAGAATAGAAGTTTTTAAAAGTGAGAAATAAGTAAAATAAGTTATAAAAAGAAAAATATGTATATAATGTAGTTGTATAGTGTATGTTGTAATTAGATCAGAAATCTTCATGGGAAGTAACACGTTATATAACGTTATATAACATCATTATTTTGTTTTTATAACGATTGTTACTTTTATGAAGTAACGTTGCTAATCCTCAAAATCTTTATGAAATAAATGTGGTGTGAGAGAGAGAGAGAGAGAGAGAGAGAGAGAGAGAGAGAGTTGAATGTAAAATACATAGGATATGTATAATGTGAATAAACTATTTACATTTTTTCTAATTAATTAATTTTTCTTTATTATTATTTTAATCACATAATCATTTTGCATTTCGAATAATATTGTTATTATTACTGCAGGCATTCGATTATATTACGTATGTAAATTTGATGTTTCCATTATTGGCGTTTCTATATATATATATATACAAGGAGGGGCATTTAAAACAGATCATCTGAATAACTCGCTTGTTTTTAACAACAGAAGAAAAAGTGTTAAACAAAAGTTGCTTGGTTTCAAGGGGCACATAATGTAATGTCAATAATTGTTTTGTAGGTGAAGGCGTAAAGGACAGGCAAAGGTAAAATTGTTTTTAATGGAATGCTATGTTTTTTTATTTACATTCTGATAGAGCATTTTAAGACAAATATAACGACTTATAATTGAAGGTCATTCAAGATTACGCAAGGTCAATAATAAAAAATAATTGAATGTAATGGAAAATAAATTGTTTCAAGGCACTTCGAATAATTTTGTGTCTTCTCTTCTTGTTGGTATATCGCTAATTATTCAAGTGTATCACGGTATGTAAATAAACATTGAAGGTTTATTTAAACATAACAAGGTAAGCTGTAATTGAAAATAAATTGTTTGAAGGCATTTTTCGAATATTTCACTAATTTCCTTTTTTGCGTTACAACAAGTGTTCAAAATGATGAACATCGACGCATTTTTTGAAACGTATCGACACAGATAACACTACACGACGAATTTTATTCGGATCAATCGCGAGGCAAGCTTCTTATACATACGTTTCTTCACGTCTTCTCTTGTTATCATTTATATAGCATTTCACTGTACACTTGTTTTAACTTTCGCCATAAATAAATAGGTGTTAAATCTAGGGAACGCGCGACCCATCTGTTATTTCTTGACCAATCCAACAATCTCTAAATTTTCTGTTTAGCAATTTAGTAATAATCTGTGCAGAATAAGCAGGACATCCATCTTGCTGGTATTACATTGATTGTCGTACGTTCAGTGGAAGATCTTTTAATAATAATGGCAATATTTCTGTTAAAATCTGTGCATATTGCGATTTAATAGTCTATCGATAAAATGAGGATCATTTATTTTATCATTAAGAATTCCGGCCCAGACATTTATAGACCAAGGTCTCTACTTTTGTCATCCAATGTGGATTTTCTACTGACCAATAGTGCATGCTGCGAAGATTTACTTGTCCATTGTTTGTAAATGTAGCTTTGTCAGTAAATAAGATTTTAGTGACAAACATATCATCTCCTTGCAGTCCTTGTAGTGTACCATTCAAAGAATTGTACACGATTTTGAAAATCAATTTGTCATCAATGTAACTCTTGGCGAAGTGAAATATAGAAGCGATGAAATTTGTTGGAATGTGTGTGGAGTATTCGCAGAACACTTTGTCGACTAATACCACTTTCACGGTCAAGCTGTTTTGTACTGATATGTGGATTTAGTGCTACAGCGGCTAAAATGTTCGTTGAATTTTCGTCAGTTGCTTTCTTGATTCGTTTGCGTTTTGTATTATGTTATCTAAACTTCCTGTTTCTTGAAAAGTTTGTACTATGTTTGAAAAAAGAGAGAATGAGGGATGGACACGATCGGGAAATCTTTCAGCACACAAATGTACTGCTTTCCTCATAATTTGGCGACACTCATCATAGACAAAAATCATATCGACTTTTTCCGCTTTTGTATAACGCATTTTGCAAGACACGCACTTTGATCGATAGATGAATTCAAACTGATAAATGAATATGAATAATGCTATGTGCGATTCAATTTAAACGGTATGTAAATATTTACATACACTTGAACGATTAGCGGTATATCAACAAAAAGAGAAGATACGAAATTATTGCCTTGAAGAAGAGTGCCTTGAAACAATTTATTTTCTATCACATTCAATTATTTTTCATTATTGACTTTGCGTAACCTTGAATGATTTTCAATTATAGGTATTTGTCTTAAAATGCTGTTTCAGAATGTAAGTAAAAAACATATTATTCCAATAAAAAAAACAGATTCGACCTTTGCCTATCCTTTACACCTCCACCTACAAAACAATTATTGACATCACATTATGTGCCCTTCGAAACCAACCAACTTTTGTTTAACACTTTTTCTTCTATTATTAAAAACAAGCGAGTTATTCAGGTGACCTATTTTAAATGCCCCTCCCTGTATATGTGTGTGCATATATATATATATATTCTATTTTCAATTAATCGTGAATACATCGTGCATATAATTTCATTGTGTTTGAGAAAAAATACAAATACATATATTATAATTATCTTCAGGTTATCAATTTCGATTCGCCACGTGGAGGAATCAGTCTCGTCACGGAAAAGGGGCCCGAAACAACTAGTCGTTTGATGATCCAGAAAGCCGTGCCGAGCGACTCCGGGATCTATCGTTGCGAGCCGAGCAATGCGAATCCTAGCAGCATAAAAGTGCACGTTGTAAACGGTGAGTTGAAATCTACTCTGTCGATATATGTTATAAAACAATTTACATTATAAAGTAATTATTTCGATGAAATAATTGTTTTATTTCTATTTTACCACCCATTTCTTTTTCAATTGTTCATGTTCTGTCGCAACGAAAAATTTTTTTTTAAATTTCTGATCAAGATTTCGCGGTTTAGCGGAAAACTGGAAAAAATTCGAGCTCCAAGCGGCTTTACCGCAATTACAATGAATCGACAGAAATAGTGCCCGCCGCATCTCTCGACGGGAGAACTCGTAGAGAGCTGCGCAAAAGTAACGTTGATTGACTTTTCTGTAAATATTGCAAACTCTGAATCTATCTGGCAAGTCGCGCGTTAAGCTTGAAATCGATGGTTACGGCCAGTCGATTGCCAGTCGGGCGCGGAACACCGCGGATAGATCTCTCGTACTACACGCAGTTGCAAAATGCAGCGGATTTCAAAATCTTGTTTTTTTTTTTTCGTTTCTCTTTCTCTCGTCGAACGCAACGCACTCTCGATGCGTCGATTC
>NW_017305673.1:151190-155116 GCF_001594115.1 Trachymyrmex septentrionalis
CACGATGACAAAGCAATGACAAAGCCTGATTTTCACGCAATTTCCGAGTGCGTCCGGTTACGAGCAAAATAAAATCAAACGAAAGCGGATTGTTTCGTCCGTTCTGAAAAAAGGAGCTTTTTTTGTAATTCGATATATTTTTGAAGCCGGCGGAATTTACGAGTTTTGTCGCCCATGCTGAAGCAATCAAGTCACACGAATACGACCTTACGCTTTAAAGCTTATAAGTTGATTGTGCGAATTGTTTCATCGTCTCTAGATATTGCATCTTTATCCGCGATAGAATTCGTTTGTTTAAAAAAATGTAAGAGACTTGAAAAAGAAATACTTAAAAAAAATTCATAATGTAGATGTGACTGTTTTATAACTTCGCTATATTGATCCATCCGTCCGTTTATTTATTTGTCCGTTCGATTATCAGTCTGTAAGATTTCTCAGAAGCGGCTTAATCTTTTCAAACTGTTTTTTCGGCAATAAATATATACCTAAGAGAGAGAATTTTAGGCAAAGTATAGATCAAATCAATTGATTATAATGGGATCAAGGTGAATAAAGATTTTTAATAATATAAAACAAGCGGCTTCTAATTCTTTCAAATTCTGTCATGATTCGATATTTTTAACGAATTTTTTCCAAATTAATTACAGATTTTTCGCTGCATTACTTAATTACGTTAGTTATAAAAATCATTGATTGATTGAATTATAGATGTGTGAGAAAATATCTTGAAACATGTTTACTAATTATGAAAAAATATATAATTGTTTCTTTTGACTCATAATATATGATGAACAGATCAATGCGTAATTAGACAAAACCGATGTATCAAATTACAAATTTGAAGTGTGTTGTCTAGAACAACAGCTGATAGTTTGGCCGAATGAAATAGTCCATCCATGTACGTCGATATCTACATA
This sequence comes from Trachymyrmex septentrionalis, assembly GCF_001594115.1. NCBI lineage: Eukaryota > Metazoa > Arthropoda > Insecta > Hymenoptera > Formicidae > Trachymyrmex > Trachymyrmex septentrionalis. The sequence goes on from NW_017305673.1 coordinate 152,108, forward strand.
AAAGAAAGATATGTTATTGTCATCATGTATCGTCATCATCTGCGATATTGCTCTTGCATACGCCATGCACACTGTTTTTTTTACAAATTTTAATACAACGCATTTCTATTCAAGTATTTTTGTTTGTAACAATATTTAGTTGTTTCTGTGCAAAAAGCAGAACAAACCGATGAATACGAGGTACATACAATATACATATATAACCAAAGTTAATGTTTATTTGTTATCACCTTGTCCTTTTTGCCGCGCCTATGTAATTTACCAGAAAGCGTTTAAATATGTTTTGTATCGGCAATTTCAATTTAGCTTGTCGTCTAACTGATTAAACGTCCGGTGCATTATTAGTTTCAGACTTGCGAGGAATCTGTATCGGTTTTCGATTGAGTTGGTATTTACTAATTTCTGGGACACAGAGAAGGAGGGATAACTACTTAAGTTTTATATAATAACGTTGCAAGATTGTAGCAATACGTGTTGACTGCGCGTTCACAAATCTTCAAGATAATATGCAAATGAAACTAGATAAAGTATAAAATAACAACTTCTATATATGTATATAAGGTGTATTTCTTTTTATTTCGTATATTTTATGAATAATATGTTCTATCTACTTAATTTCTCTTAAATTAAAAACTAAGCACTGATGTGAATAATATATTTGCATATTTTTAGTATACGTGATAAAATCATATAAAATCTTAATATTATCCATTTATAATCCGTAGATTACCGTGTCGAATCGATGAAAATTTCTGTTGCAGAGGAACATCCAGCCGCGATGCACCACGGAGAAAGTGGAAGCTCCTCGTACAGCAAGACACGGCCGATTTGTTTTATAATTTTAGTAATAGCTAATATAATGTTTATATAAGGCGAGAAGTACGGAAAACACACTTACCCCGACACACACGATGGAACGAGAAGCGCGATTATCGAGAATCGCGGATTGCCTATTTAACGTCGTTAACGTTTCTTGGATAAATATTTGTGCAGGGTAAAACCGAACATTACAGTTTACATTTAAAAGAAAAGACAAAAACGAACTTCCGTGACCAAAAGAATTTTCAAATATCAGCACGGCACAATAATCGGTAAGAGTGTAGTATTTTGTTAACATATATCATCAAGAACAAATAACTTACGACGTCAAAATTTATTGTATTATTTGTAAATAAATTTATTGTATGTACATATCAATAAAACAATTGTCTTTATCTGGATCGTCTGGTTCTTGGATGAGACTATCGAGCCGTAATAAATTTCTGCCAAAGTGAGGCTGATTTTGAATCAATCTGCTAATGCAAATAATAATGACTTGTGCGACGTTAATTTAGACTATCCTATAATAATTCAAATTTTTTATTTTTTCATATTATGATATTTGTATATAAATTTGCTTAGTAAGTAGTTTTTCCTAGCGTAGTAGTTTTTCTTGGAAAGTATAAATGTAAGATCGTCGTCAACAAGATTGTGCATCGTGTTGCAAATTTCTTGCAAAAGTACTCCGTCAATCACCGCAGCCGAGAAAGTTTACTTCGTTATGTTTCGAAGAAGTTTACATCGCTATATCCAATAGTGCAACCAGTACATCTCTTCAAACCATGTGCTTTTCTTCAGAGACGCGAAAAGAAGAGATGCCAGCGCATGCGGGCATCGTCTCACTAATGACAACATTAATTACACTGCGCTATCTCACGCTCGTTAATTACGGCGTGGTGCTAAATTTACTGTGAAAAAATACGGACGCGTAAATTTCGCGTTCAATCGTGCGGTGGTGCCCTCGATTAATCAGAAAAAACGAAGTCTCCTGCAGCTCCTTTACGTTTACCACCTTGAACTATCTTTTTTATCAAAATCAATATAGTCACTCAAATTTTAACACACTCTAAAAAAATATCTCTCTCTCGGTGTGAATTTAACACCATCTGATCTTCGTATAATTCTCTCGGTATTGATATTAATCTCAATATCATCATGATATGGATTAAAATCTATGATGATATATCTACATCATGTTGGTGTTACTATTAACACCAATACGATGAAAATCAGAGTTGGAAACATTATTTTATAAAAATAACTTATTAGACTAAAAAATTTCTAGTTAAAAATGAATGAATCAGAATTTTCTAGTTAAATTGATGAGAATTCTATTTGAGATAATCAGAATTCTGGTTAATATAATATTTCTGGTAAAATCTATTAAAATCTTATTTTTGCCAGAATAATTATTCTAATCAGAATTCTACAATAGTTATTTCAATTAGAATTTTAATAGATTTAACCAGAAAATTTTGATTCGTCCATTTTCTATCAGAATTGCTCTTTTTTCTCAGCGTGTACCGTTACTCATTACTAATTTTAAATAGTACATATTACCGTCATTGTTACTTAGAAAGCAACAATTTGTTACTTTTTTATCATTACTTTGTAATATTAAAGTAAGAGGTTAGATTAAAGAATTTCACTATTTAATAATCAATATTAAATATAACAATCAAAATTAAACTTACTGAAATGAACTTACCAAGCTTAAAGTATTAAAATTAAAAACTGTAAGCCACTCTCTTTATAGGCTAACTTTTCTTTACATTGGACTTACCTAACAAGCCTTCCATAATTCTTTATGTTAATATATAATAATATCTTTACATATATGCTTATCTTTAAGAATTTAGATTATAATTTACAAACGTAGATTTTATTAAACGTTGTTGTATTTTGTTAAACGTTATTTTTAAATATTAATACAATTAATTTAAAGGGCATTCCAATAAAATAAAATATGACCTATTGAATAAATATAAGGTGTAGTAAAAAGAAATCTATTATTTTTGCATTAAATTGAAGGCTTTATTTAGCATAGTTAGAATGATCCGATTTAGGTCAAATATGCACCATTTTGTTCGATAACTTGTTGCCATTTTGAAGGTAATTTCATTATGCCTCTCTCATAGAAACCCTCGTCCCTATTGGCAAAAAACTGGGACAGTCGATTTTCACAAGCTT
>NW_017305673.1:155566-159263 GCF_001594115.1 Trachymyrmex septentrionalis
CAAACGGTTTTTTGTGCAATGTTTAGCTCCTGGGCAATCGAAACAGTGCTTACATGACGGTCGGACTCGACGATTTCCATTATTTTATCGACATTTTCGACAATTGGCCTTCCAGAGCGTGGTGCATCTTTGACATCAAAATTACCGGAACGGAATCGATGAAACCAAAATTGCGCGATATTGACTGTTACAGTATCGGGACCATAAACACTATTCACATTTTCAGCCGCCTGACTTGCGTTTTCGCCTTTATCGAAGAAAAACTATAAAATATGGCGTATTTTCTCTTTGTTGGTGTCCATCTTTGACACGCGCTCAAACAACATACTGACTCAAGCAAAACTGTCTGAGAAGTTTTTTTAGTACGAAATCTTATCTTTCTAACGCCATTTGGCGTAACCCTATCGCACTTATACAACGCGAGATACAGATTACTAAAGCTATCTATTGGAAAAATAATAGATTTCTTTTTACTACACCTTATATAAAGATAAGGGATTTAAGTAACGATAAAAATAACGGTTGAATTCAGTATCGTTACTGTAAAAGTATAACAACGTTTCTCATTACTGCTATAGATAGAAGAAGATAATGATAATGATAACGACGTTATAAGTAATGCGTCATTTTCCAACTCTGGTGGGAATTATCTCGCGTAAAGTAGCCACGATAGTGTCGTTGCACGTGACTTAGCGCCAAGACACTACTAGTGTCTCTCTCTTGATATAGATACAACATAGTGTTAAATTCATGCATATGAATGCAAGTGTCATATACAGATATTTTTTTAGAATGCACATATCCATTGATATATAGTATATCCAGAAAAAATTCCGTATTAACTCTTAAATCACCATGTTCAATTTGATGATGTCTTCATTTCTATCATCGTGGATCACTAGAATCCGTTCATATTTTCACTTATTTAAAACGATTAAAAAAATCTCTGAAAATTCACAAACATATATTCAACTTTCTAGAACAAATGTTTAAACTTCATTCTGGAAAATAACAAAATGTATAAATTATAATTATCGAAATACTCATAAGTAAGGAAAAAGTAAGGAATCGCTCGGTTACTAGTGACCCACGACAGTAGGGTACGAGTTAATATTGTATATTCTATATTAAAAATAATATTATAATTTGCTTCAACTGAACACGCACCTGTAAATATTGAAGGATGACTTGACTCACCAATCGTTTTCATGTTTATCTTATGGCATCGACTGAGAAGGTTTCACGTCAATTGACTGTGGTGCACCGAGTGGTGCGGCTTTCAAATAGTCAATAAGATCCGCCACATTCTCTCGAGCGTAGGATCATGGGCGGGGCGGTTCTTGCACGTTGCTACTTGCTCCAGGGACCGCAAATGTTTGCCCTTCTTTCTTTCTCCGATGTCAGTTCCGGCGGCTGCTTGTGTAGTGTCATCGACTTGCCAGCTACGAAAAGGTAGGGACCGAGGTATGGCTGGAAGTCGGGTATGTCCTGCTTGTAAACCAGACTGAAGCCACCCGTGTCGGCGCAAGCGTTCACTGGCACGTCCATTATCACTGTAAGCAAAGCGATCGAAGGATTTTCACCGTGCGCCATACTACCGAAAATTGCTCTTACCTAGATTACGGTGATGGAGTTTGCAGAAAACAGATTAACAGATTAAAAGAAACTGTGTGCTGCCGCATACTAATTTTCTTATATCCTCTTATGTCACTTGCATTGAAAGAATATGACAGGAGATTCTTATTCACATCTTATTAGTGTTATTTCTATATTATTTTAAATATGTATTACGTATTTGTCTTTATGTTCTCAATTCTTATTTTAATTATATTTTATAAATAATAAATCATTGTCACATTGATAAGTTCTCGGCAATTAAATCTCGTGTAAGAGCAACAGAATTTCTGATTTATTTCGTTATTAAAATTGATAAATTAACATCCGGTATATTTTTAAATATGAAAAAATATGTTAACTGTAATATACCTGTTTTATTTATTTTTAATTATTAAAAAATTTATTAAAAATTATTAATCATTTATACACGCTATTATTACAAGAATTAATACATTCATCTATTTATAAAGGTTCAATATTTTTGCTCGATATGATTGCGTTCGACAGATTCAGAAAATTAAATATTCAAAAATGAATTCAAAAAAGAGATCAGAGCGATTTTATTAATGAATACAAACGACGTACATAAATCAGCTCTTTTCTAAAAAAGATAGAATATTGAATTTAATAAAAAGCCATGCATATGAGGGACAAAGAATAGGGAAAATGGAACTCTTTTCAACTTGTTGGAGAATATAAAAGGACTAATTATATAACCAATTCACAAACCTCCATTGTTTAAATTTATCGGTAACCATAATAAATGAATGTTATTATTGCAAATTTAATATTTTTATTTAATATTATCTCTTTTTTGTGTTAATTTAATATCTCTATATTATTAACATCAGGTTGCATATTACAAAAATTCTGATACACACGTTTCCAAGATAAATTTCCTTCAATTAATGTTTGCTTTCATTCATGTACAGCATTTTTATAATTTTGCGTTTACATAAATCCTTTTTATGTTATAAAATATTTTGATGTAAATAATAATAGAATAAATATTCGTGCATTTTCATAAGTTTAAAATTATTGAAAAATGATCGATATTAAAACTTTATTAAAAATAAAGTTTGAAAACATGATAAAATTGTTTCTATCAATTACTTTACCTCTTCATCAGAAACAATATGCGAAAAGTGTATTAAAGATATAATTGATACAATCAGGTGTTTGACCATTTCAGGCTCGATAATTGCGCTCCGGAAATCTCGCTAACGCGGTTAATTCCTCGCGTAAATCCATCACGCAGGGCACGCGGCGCTTATCGGTATTACGTCGCCGCGAATTATGGTCACCGTTATCATTCTAGCAAACCGAGAGAGAGCCGCCTCGGGTTGTCCGGACGACGCGTAACTCGTCTAATCTCAGAATGTGGTTAACGATTTCTGAAGCTCGTGCAAGACAAGGTGTTAAAAGCACGCGGATTGTTCAGTTTTACCTTCATCAATCCACATCCGCTCTTCCCTCGCCATTTCGGAAAAATTTTCTTTCGAACACTACGATAACTTTCTCATATCCGTTTTGCTACTTACCTTTCACCAGGCTCTCTAATACGTCAGAATAAAGGCGTCTTGTCAATCTGGAGCTTGACGGATGTATACGAGGATTGGTATTGATTTCAATCAACCAGACTGACATGTCTTCGGCCAGCATGAAATCGGCGCCGTACAATTCGAAACTGCAACGACGCCTCTCCATATGATTCTGCGCTGTCAGCATTATCAGAACGATGGCCTCCGTCATTTTCAGGTAAATCAGATTATAATATGGTTCACCTTTATGGCCCCATGGATCTAGAAAAATAAACATTCTCCTACTAATCTTATTTAAGTTGTAAGTAGTTTTTCTTTAATTTTGAAAATAAAACATTTTACATGTGAATAAACTTCACGGTTTCTCTACTTAGCTCTCTAGCTATAAGTTACTTGATTTAATTTTGAGATGTGTATTCTTTATTTATTTCTACATTTATTAGTTTAGTAATAATAATAATAAAGTAGTATCATATGTTTCGAGATTTTGTGTGATTAATTTTTCATAAAAAGTGACAATAAAAATATAAATTAATTAA
>NW_017305673.1:159363-167482 GCF_001594115.1 Trachymyrmex septentrionalis
AAATAATAAAGTAGTATCATATGTTTCGAGATTTTTTCGTGATTAATTTTTCATAAAAAGTGACAATAAAAATATAAATTAATTAAAAATCAATAAAATTATTATAAATTATTAAAACAGTAGGATTCACATTACAATATCGAAAATGTTCTGTTTTATTTTTAAAACCAGTCACTCAGTGTCATAGTGAAAACGGATACCACAGTTTAGAATTTACATAACTAAAAACATGAGATATGCGTTATACGTAGACAAAAATGATTTAAGCATATTTTTAATTCAGATGGAACAAGTTGAATAAAACGTATTTTGTATATATTGGACAGTTTTAGCGGAAAAAAAACTTTGTGCGATAAATTGAAACATGTAGTGATGGAAAAGTCCACTCTGCGTCAATAATCAAAGTGAAAACTCGTATTTCATTGAAAAGTGCAATTATCGTAAATAAACTATGGCTTCGCAAACAATCATATCTTTTTCTATAGATTCCAAAATAAATAATAAACTAAAAAAATATTGTAAGCTGTTATATTTTATATTTCTTCACAAAAAAATCTTTCCTTATAATGATCTGTATAAAATTATTTGTAGAGTTAATATTTATTTAAAAAGTCATTTTTACCAAAATATTGATAATGCAATGGCATATAACATTATTATAAGAAATAAATTAGAAATCTCATAAAATAGAAAAATTCTACGTCTCAACATAGTTGAGATTCTCTTAAATAACAAAGTCAATAATATAAACATTTAATTAATATAAACAAATTAAATAAATTAAATCTATTAGGACTCTGTAAAAATTGCAAGATTGTAGAATTAAACAAAATGGCAAAATATACTCGTACTAAATTAACATAAAGATATTGTGAAATAAACTATCAAATTTCGATTTGTATATATTTGCAATAATATGTTTTTCTTTTTTACTATATAGTCTTTCTGTCCCTCATTGGATATTTAACTTCCCATATCCGATCATCATTAAGATACCATTTACTTCCGCCAGGACAAAGCCGACGGCGAAGTCACTATCATTGAAATGAAACAGCAGCGAAATTTTCGATAGAAAGCATTCCCCGGGTATGTGTCTCGGGAACGATTTCTTCCGTGTGGTAGTAGCATACACATCGACATCGAGCCCATTCACGAGCAAAATCGCGGATAATATATTTCTGCTTTATTCGCAATTACGTGGACGTCGAATATACGTCGCGTCATCGAAAAATCTTATTCGATTTGTCATTCGAGAAAGGAACGGCGGGGAGGGCACGGCAAGGCCATTATCATCGGCGAAACGTTCACGTGCTCGAACATTCTCGGACGAACGCGTTTCTCGAAGAAGGCATATTTGCACAGGGGCCCTATCAATTTCCTTGGAATGCTCCCGGGGACCGAACGACGTGACGAATGGATAATCGAAACGTCTTCGCACAGACGAGAGATTACTTCAAATATTCGTTCAGCTTCTCGCAGTCCTATCCTTGATCGCGCACTGATCTGGTACTGGCGGATTCCTCGGGGTCTTCCTGCCTCCGTTGCTGTCTGCGTCTCTTCTCATCGTCATACTTCTCTTGGCAGTATTGCAAATGTGAATCGCCTCGTGATAGTTCGAGAAAGTATACTGCTTTGAGCTGAATCGAGGAAATGCTTCTCTGGATGCAGAACGTAGGAAGCATGTATAGTATCATAACAAAGATAAAGTGATTAGTAAAGTTAAAATCTATTTTTAAACAAATCTTACTTTACTTTTTTTTAGTCTTCTTCCAAAAGAAATAAAAATAAAGTATGAAAGAACATGTTAAGGGCAATAAATAAAATAAATGATATAACGATGATTTTCGCACAAGATGAAATTTATAATTGGTAGGGACGATGTAAAAGAACATTTTTTAATACTATACAAAATAATTTAATTGTAATATTATTTACTTGAACAGCCATATTGTGAGAGGAAAGGTACATGTTACCAGATATCACAGTCGTATGTCAAATTTGGTCTCTTTGATCAGCAAGGGACGTTCTGAAATATAAATAACGCGACTAACAAGTTGAATGCGTGTCTTGCAGCGTGTTTGTATAAAAACATACCAAAATATTTTTGTACAATGTAATAATTTTTGGGTTTCTGCTCAACTTTGTGCATGATATCCTTGAGATTGTGGGATATAACGATGCCATTGCCGCAACGCAAATGACTGGGTTTTAGAATCCAAATGCCTCTCATGTCGCTCATCTCATACTACGGATCGATGGTCTTTAATTTCTCCAAAATTGCGACGGCGGCCAGGAAACATTTCTACGAACGAACGATATTGATATCGATTTATGCGGGAGAGTCTCAGTTTTCGTTGCGGTGCTCGTGGCAACTCGTGGATCTCTCGACTTTAATTCCGGAAAGTTCGAATAAATTCATCTGCCGACGAATTGGATCCCTCGGAGGTCGAAGCTGAGACCACAATTCGACTGTCGGCGAAGCGAAATTAATTTAATGAAATCGCGGAATGTCTCAATCGAGGAATCGTGAGAGATTGTCAGGTGACGTCGAATTTCAAGAAGCCACCTCCAAATCTTCTTTTCAATCGAAGATTCAGAAAGGATTGGAAAGGAGGATGGATTTTGCGTACAAAGTTTGCTTATACTACGTGAATAAAATATACATTGTCCACTGCGAATACGTATAAATTGTGTGCTTTTAGTAAAAGTGCTTTTAACAACAACACCTTACATATAGGTTGTTAGAAACTAGTAATAAGCACGTATTTGACTTTTTCTAATTTACGTGCGCGCGACACGGAAGTCCTTAAGACTTCATCGTTAAGAAATCGATGCAATAAACTAAAATCTCTTTTGTGACGTTTTTTTATGAAGTCACTTAATTGGAGCAAAGTCCGACAACCTATAATAAAATTTCACTATTACGAGGCATGAAATGACGAAAAAGAATTCCTGGAACACGAAAACAAAACGGACTTGCGAAATCAATAAATAAACATCAGTTTAAGATCTCGTACGTCTTTCCCTCACTTGTATGGTTTAGCGTTTCGTTATCATGAGCCTTTAATTTTGTTTCATCAGTTAAGGATTAATGGTATCACGCGGCAGCATCTCGGAACATGTTTAATGCAAGGATGTTTTCGTGCGCCTCGAATAATTAACACAGTTTGGTTTTGTTGCCTATGCTACCTCGTAACCGCGTCTATTATTAGCGCGAATCAGGAGGAAGTGCGAAATAAACACGCCATTCTAACACAATCGATCGTTCAACATATGATACACTTTTCTCGAAAAAATAACGTCTTCTGCTTCGTAAGCATGAGTTTTAATGGAAAATGCGTATGATGTTTAGAGATAATGAAAATAAGAAAAGAAGAATAAGATATATCAATTCGAGAATAGTCCGCTATATTTAAATTTACAGACAGTCGATTTAATTGAAATTAAAATTAAAATTAAAATTGAAATTGAAATGAAAAAAATTATCTTATCGCTATTTTATCATAATATAATAAAGTTAAAACAAAGTTGAATATAATAAAGTTGAAGAACTGTAACGGGTTTTCATAAAACCAAAATTCAACTTGCTAATAGTGAGTTTCTCTCTTTATTATACTCTGTACATTAATTAATTTAATATCGGACGATATTACGAGAAACCGCCAAGCATGCTCAATAGTGAATACTATTACGAATCGTTCGGTCGTGATTTCTCGCGATAATCCGATGTTAAATTAATTAACGTGCAGAATGGAATAAGGGGAGAGACCTGAGTTAATTAATTTCAATTAAATTCTCCATTCTCTGAATATAGAGAAAATAAGAATTATTTTCGCAAATCCGTAGCATAATTGCAGTTTACTGCGCAATTTACTGGACGAATCCTATACCTGAAGAAGCTCTTTTTTTCGCAACTTTTTTCAGACGAGCTATCGATATCGGCTTTGTGATGAAGCGCCGCTGTATGATTATTTAAAAAATAATTCCATTCCTCGTCGGATGGTTGCTCTCCTTTTTCGCCATCGATGTCCTCGTGCGTCGCGATGGCGACGAACTCCTCGCAACGCTGTATTGCGAACTCCAGCCTAGCAATCGGGATCGCTCGTCGTTTTTCTGAATTAGCCACGAGAATCTCCTCGGCCACGGTTGTACCACGAACGAACCATTTGAGTAAACCCGCGGTCAGTTGGAAGTCTTCCACGAAGGCTTGTTGATCCGTGCTCTGGGATTGTTGGTGCGCGGGAACAGGGCGCCGGATACGTTCTCTTCGTATAGCCAATATGCATCTTCCAGTAAGTGCGTCATTCCGAGCTACACACGTGCGGCAATTCAGGACTGTTTTACTTACGCGACAATCCTCCATGATTCCACCTTTTATCGCGGAACGGTGGCAATTTCGACCGAGAATGCAAAGGATCCGCAACTCGGCTCCTTTGCAACAAAATAACATTTTCATAAAAAACGTTTTGCGACAGGTAGGTATTTGGAAATAACACTAGATGGTAACGTTTAGAGTCAGATCATTTAGAGAGAAATAGATAAGCAATATCTAGGCTCAAGGAAATATTCTCGAAATATTCGCTACTTCCCATTTGGCAAGGATAGTCGGGCTAGTTAGGGCAGTACCTTCGAAGTATAACAAAGGATTTTTGGTATTTGTTGCAATCGACTCCGCGATGCCACTCGACGAAATTGTTCCTGCAGTCCCATATAAAATCGGGCTGCTTGTATCGCAAGAGGGCAAAAATCACAGCTCTCTCTCGTTCAAAGTTCCATTCGCTTGCGTGATATCGCCCAGGGAGTGAGCTTCTAAGTTAGCTGCAGTGCCTAATCGTCGAAGCACATAGAAAATGGTAGACATTAGCGACAATATTTCATCCTCCGGCGGTGTGACGTACGACACCGTATTCTGCTGGCGGTGCGCATTAACTTTATCGTCCGCAATCTACAATCTAACCGTATGGCAGCATTCTCGTTTTAGTTGACTCGTACTTCTGCACCCTCGTGCTTCTAGCGCTTCCTTTAGTTTTGGTAGCTTACCTCATAGAAGGAATATTTTGTGCTTCTGCGACTGACGTTGATGTTAATTGCAAAAATGTTACGGCATTTAATAATCATAAAAACACATTGAATTGTACATATACAAATATAACTTAACATAATTTTTGTATTTTAATCGATTAAATTTTACATTCTTTATGTCTACGATGTTAGAAATTGTTCCGAGATCTTGCAGAATGGAGAAAGAATTAACAAATCACATTTGAACAATTCGATCATTTGACCCATGTGATTCGTCAACTTTTTTTTCATCCAAGATATCAGAGCGATTTCTATAGACGGAAAGAATAATTTTGTTAAAGTATCTAAAAATTTATCTAAAAATAATTTGTTGTGAATCACAAAAATAATCACGTAGAATACTTAACACTAAAATGGTCAAAGTCATTTTTGCTTTGCTAATCATTTTAATTTTTTGCTTTTTTCTATTATTATAGATATACGGTATGGAATATTAAAAACACGTAAATAGAATAAAAATAATTCTAATAATGATATAATAATAATCTAACGTAAATAGCATCAAAATAATTCTTTCCTAATCAAAGTTAAGGATAAAAAATTACCAAATTAACATCTTCATTAATTCTAATGAAATACCATCAATCATTCTAATGTTAAGCGCTGATAATGATGCTGTAAAAAGTTTTAACATTCTATATAGCAATCAGTTTGAACATCCTATATAATTATTTTGTTAGTCCAAACAAAAATATTTTCAGATCTGTGCAGTGTGTCTAGTTAAATTTTTAAAAGCTTCAATAAGAATGTTCTTTCTTGGAACACTGTTGACACAATTAAGTTTAAGATCGCATTAAAAAAGCAAGAAAAAAGAGAGATAATTTAAAATATTTCATTTTCTAACAGTATATTTAATAGAATAATATATCTTAAATAGCCTTGTTATTTATCTGATGAATTTAAGAAAATTACCTCGACAGCGTTCTTTATTTTTTCCTTAATGTTCCAGTAAGCCTCCTTCTTCGACCGTTCCTTTTTACAGCAGTTGTGATGTCTCGCGACAGTTGGCTCTTCTGAAAAAATACAGTAGGAACACGCGTCCATGTATGAATTTGCATCGCACTCAAATTCCGGTAAACCATTAATTTCAACTTTGCTCTGATCATTTGTGTCCGGAAGCGTCCACTTCGGATGTGTCATCCTCGCATGGTTGACTCGATGGTATGGATTTACAGAGCTGTCCTTTCTATCCAGATCGATCGAGGAAGAAGGCAATTTCCAATTGGATTGAAACTTCTTATCCTCCGCGCGTCGACTCCATTGTGATTGAGCTCAGGACGCGGCTCCTTCCTAATATCCCCGAACGAGTAATGTTAAATTGCTGCAATTTATCGTAATTTGTCAACGTAACTCGTCATTTATAGTTATCAGACGGCTGACGTGGCCCGCGTGAATTAACGCGAGGGTCCGTTCCCCGCGGTGGCAGTAATGCGACTTCAACTTGAAGATTAAACTGGGACTCTCGGCGATATCTCAGTCACTCGATTAACAGCTAATTGCGTTCATTTAGCGCAACGGTCACGAATAGCGTGTGACCGCGCGTCCTCTACCATCATCTATTTCGACGAAATGCCTCATCGAATAATTAATCAAAGAGGTCCATCCCATCCTGCACGCAATGTAACACGTTTAATGAACTATGCAAACAATTTTAGGATCCGTTATGTGTCCGAGGATCGACGCGCGTGGTATTGTTAGAGAACCTGACATATGCCAGGTGAGTTTACACAGTTATGTGGAAAGCGTGATTTAGACACAATTGGATAAATGTTGACCAACGTTCTTACAACTGTTTAGGAAAATCGGTCATCATGTGAGCTTAACTCATTATACGACGCGTAGATCTATAGAATTATAGATCTCTATTTAGATTTCGGAACGTATTTTATATAATAAAATAACAAAAGAGAATTCACTCGTAACTTAATGCCATAAGTGTTTTTACTGCGTCTATGTAGAGGGTTTCCCAAAATTTCGACAATGACACGACGACCGATCACGCGATGGAGACAAGTTTGCCCAGATGACATTGTCACCAGCGAAATCCGAATGTTCGTAATGCACGTGCGACAGGATGAGAACAGCCTCATATGCGTAACGGCGCGATAAATCCCTCGAGCGAGCGATAAATCGTTGGGTTAAATCGCCGTCTATTGCGCGTTAATACAATTAAACGTTGGAATAACTGCTGCGGGCATCCTGCCGCGAATATGTACCCGTTTAATGAGCATTAATAACGGAAATGTTATTTTTTCGGTGCACATTTATCATCTCTCTGGAAGTCGCTTATCGAAAACAGTTTGAGATTCGCGTGAAATATCACAGTCATTTCACGAATACTTTTAGCAGAACAAACAATAACTGTATCGTTCTCAAGGGATCCTAAATCCGTCATGATAATCCGCCTTGGTTTGACATTAAGATACCGATATATCTCCTCAAACGACGAATCTCACCAAAAGATTTTTACGACGGCTCAGACGGCTCCAAACTACGGAATTTAGCTCATGATTTCTATGTACCTTCCGGAAGCTTGCTGATGCGGTGCAACCATTGAGTTTCCTATTCGTTGATCACGGGCATGTTCCTTCCTATTTCCCTGATTCCCTGTGCACATATTGCTGCCGATGAGCGGCTAGATTCAAGCAATCCCTGCTTTGCTGAATATTTTATTAATTCCTCCCGAGTGTGCAAACCACTGCGCTTTGCAGAGATTTTTCAAAGCGAAAGTCATTAGCGTGCAGCAACGGAAAAAATGCGCTCTTCCACGAAGGGAAACGAGCTCTTGGCATAGCATAAAAATTCCGTAATGCACCAAGTTTTACTCTCGTACGTATTTTTGTGTATATATATTTAGATAAACTGTGCTTAATAGAATAGAGAAAAGATATAATGCATAAGAGTATTTTAACTAACCAGTTTTCGTTTTATTTTAAACACACACACACACACAGAGAGAGAAAGAGAGAGAGAGAGAGAGAGAGACGAGAATTATAGTTAATTAAAATATTCTTATACTTTTTCTCAGTTTTGTTAA
>NW_017305673.1:167582-179933 GCF_001594115.1 Trachymyrmex septentrionalis
CGATAATTATAGTTAATTAAAATATTCTTATACTTTTTCTCAGTTTTGTTAACTATAGTTTTTAACTAAATATATTTAGATATATAAATTGTGATTAACTCTGAAAAAAAGAGAAAAGATATAATATAGAATATTTTGAAACTAATTAGTTCCTCTATCTTTTAAACATAAAATATCATTATAAAAAATTTATGTAAATGTAAAATTTATGTAAATGTAAAATTAAATTACATCTTTGTAAATTTGAAAATTGACGATACGATGCATGTATAAAATAATTAAAAGATTGATTTGTATGTGGAATTTTACAGTAAATTGTGAATCGGAAACTAACTATTAGAAAGTTATCATTAAAGTGGCTCATGCGCTTTGTATTATTTCCACAGTGAGCCGGGACTCGCATCGGTACGAAACGTCAGAATGAAAATCAGGGTTTCGGAACCATCGTTGCGTTCAAATTGGATTTCATAATCGAATTCCAGACTCCTTCGACGATTCGACGATGCCGTTCTAAATACGGGGCGTGAAAATTCGCGGAAATAAACGTTCAAAGCGTGTTTTACCGTGTGCAGATTTATGACACCGTTCCGCGTACCGTATTTATTTTCACCCGAGCCCATATACACATATCCACTGTACCGCACATAAATTCCATATCTTGCTTCAATATTTTATCGCTGTCGGATTAAAACAGCACGAGATCCAATATGAAACGTTTTCGCGCGCCGCATGCGAAACGCGTTACACTGATTCGACGAAACACGAAATAATAAAACAAATCCATTAAGCGTATTCCGTATACCTTTTAACGATGTTCATCGCCAAAATGTTCCCTCGTCCTTAACGTCTAACCGTATCACGGAGATGAATCTAGTATTAAAGATACACCGCTCGTAACGATCACAAATTCTTGCAAAATCTTTTCGTCATGAAGTTATTATTATTGATAGCTCGGAATTATAACAGCGAGAGTACTCACTGGGGTCAGAGCTATATGATTCGGTCGGGGTTTCTAGAAGGTGAAAGAGGTAGGAGAACTTAGAGGTGGGCGGTACTTAACCTTATTTTAACTAATATATTTCACGAGGTTCTTTCGCCGCGCCGCGCCGTTCTCTTTCGCGATATAATCAGAATAATGGAAGGTTTAATAGAGGCCTTCATATGAATAAGGATGTAACTGCGGAAGGAGGCAGGGAGGTTTAAAAGCACTCTCGGTGCCTTTGGTGATTAGAAAGTGCACCGAGCGTGGTTACTTAGCCGGTTAACTCGTTCGCTCTCGTGCTCTTGTATACTCCCTCATCGTTTCCCGACGCAGTGCGTCGAGACACAGGTTGCGTTTCGAAGCGCAATGCGGCGCGATGAAATTAGCGAGACAGCGTTTGCGACTGTTGCTCGTCGAGTCATTACCGTAATGCATCGTTTCAGGATAAAAACGAAGCACAAGCTCGAGCCAGTGGCTAAGCAAGAACTTGAACCGCCAGCCATTGGAAACAGACGGATTTTACTCCATTTTGATGACGTAGCAACGTAGAATTCTGTCGCAAGGCGATAGTTCGCTTAATGTAATTTATGGACCGATAATGATTTTTAGCTATAATAATTTATACGTATTCCGCAAAGAGGAGTAACTAGACTATCTAATTTTTTACTGCTCCATCAGCCGCGATAATCATCAGCGGATAATACGTTTAAACTTCGACTTAATACATTATACTTTTTCAATTAACCGTTACTTTATCACCCGCTTTTCGAAAATGTCGGGTAATAATCACTGCTATTACATGCCAACGGCGGTGTCGATAATTAGTAAACGAATTACGCAGTTAACTTACAATTTCGTTGTGCATGCACGACACCCAACACTGTGAGCGCCGCGACGTGCCATGCAAGTAAAGTAGTAGTAAATTACCGAAACACAACTTCGCGGTCTATGGACACTGCCATGTTTATTAAGCTAATGCGAGTTTTCGGCCGAAAAACTTAATCCAACGCAGGCGCCACGGTGGTCCTTCCGCTTAACGAAGTAACTGACATAATTCGCGCGTTTCACCCAATTACGTGCGTCTGTAGCTCTTTCATATTAGCGACGCAATTTTGCGCAGGTCACTGATGCCCAGAGCTCCATCAGGTTATTATAAATTGTGACAATGCTTAAAAAAATACGGAAGATGGGAATATGGATAATTTAGGCTCGTAAATGATGTAGAGTGCAAAAAAATCCGTAGATAAAGCAAAGTACGGATAATCCGGGAAATATACAAAGTATATATACCTTATATATCATCTTGTTGACCCTTTCCTCACGCAATCCGTGCACATATACAGAGTGTATATACAGGATGTTTCATAAATACCATAACAACGCTTAAGAGCAGATTCCTGAGATTATTTTAAGACAAAATATCTTAAGTTATCCAAAATCTCGAGCTATAGCTTTTGAATTATAAGTATTTAAAGTTAGTAAATAATACCGCTTAAAATTTACGCGTCCAGATGTGATACAATACAAAATGCTAAAAATGAAAGCTAATTGCCTCTTAATATAAAGATTACGTATACGAAAATAAAATTATCAATATTTATGTTAAAAAAATTTTTTTTAACATTTTGATATTAGGATTTTTATTTCCAAATAAAATCTCAGGAATCTCCCCTTAAGTGTTGTGATCTTTACGAAACAGCCTTATATACATATATAAAGAATATAATATCTTTAATTCATGAAGAGTAAGACGGATAATTGGTCTTCTACACAGGATTGGATAGTAACTAGTTGAAACGTTAAAAATTAAAAAAAAAATTAATAATTTTTAACTTAATTAATTTAAACTTAGTTAATTTTAAAAATGCATTAATTTTTAACTTAATTTAATTACTTTTAAACTTTAATTTATTAACTTTTTTTAAATCGAAGATTTTTCTATCTTTCTTAATGCTAATATTTTGTTTCTATAAAGTCTTAAACATTAAAGAATTAATTTAGAAAAAGTCCAATGATTTTATGATGAGAGAATCTATAATAAGAGCCACATCATACAGTAGCTAGTTTTTATTGACTCGCTAGATTTTATCAATTCCCGCTTATATTTGAATCACACTAATTTTAGGTATCACAAACGTTATATTTCAGCAACATAAATATGAAATAAGCCTTAGATGAAGAATTGTTGTAGAATAGAGTTACACATTCACCCATTTTCTAAATTTTTTACGTATATTTTTTTGTAATAAATATCTAAATATCTAATAAAGAAAGTTAGATAAAGATCAAAGAAAAAGAAATAATGCAAACATATACCCTTCTCTCTCGCAAGATTTTGAAAAACACCTTATAGTTTGACTCGTATTATATATAAGTCAACCTTGTCTACATATGAGAATTTTGTTTCGGCATGGCGCGGGCGGAGAAGTAATTCCATCCATGTAAGAGCGTGTTACACGAACGTGAGAGGCGGTAACCAGCGGTCGACGCCACGCCGGATGCCGGAATAGCAAAGCTGTAACGCCCGCCCTTAGCCGCGATATGTCATTCGCGATGAAATAGCGAGGTAATGACGTTCGCTCTCGCGTTACGTGCCGCTGCCACAATGTGGCTTACAACGAAACATAATTCCTCGTGGCTGTGAGAGCTCGATCGATATAGGCCTCGCAAGTAAACACCGCAATATCTAGCGTAACATACCGATATGGATTTAAATTAATATAATTTTGATAAAGATATTTAATTCAATTCTTGAAAGTGCAGCATGGAAAGATTTTATTTTCATTTTTTTCTTAATTTTATTGTATTAATTTATTATTATTTATTTTTATAAAGTAAACGAATTTTTATATATGGCTTATTTATAAGTTCCGTAATATTTTCCAATTTTTTGCTAAGTTCAAAATTAAAAACCGATGGTCAGATTTAAACGAGAAAGCATTCCTAAGCATTAAGGAGGTCTCTTACTTTGTAGGGTAAAAAAAATCAATTTTTTTTTTCATAAATCGATAGTACAACTCTTTGAAAGAATATGCCTCTAAAATTTTAGAGCAAAATTCGAAGTCCTTCGATATAAATTCAGCACTTGTATGTATACATATACGGATACGGAGGTATAATAAATAATGAAAAATTTTTTTATTTTAGTTCTAAACTCTTGAAGCCATTTTCATTTTGGAAAATTTTTTCTTTGTTATAGTTTTGATGTGATATTTGAAAGAAGAAAACTGGTTTTCTTCAAGAGAGTTCACCCACTAAACCTAGAGATAAGCACAAACATACGAGTGTAAAAAGTATGGATATAATATTTTTTCATACTCTACAACAACGAAAATAATTCAGGAGTATAATCGACAATGATTCATGGAAAGGATATGTACCTTTAAAAGAACTTGATTATGTGCATCAAACCATTAATCACTTTGTTAATTTTGTTGACCCTGAATTTGGTGTACATACACAAAATGTTGAGCGATTATGGCGTGATATGCGTTCTGCTTTACCACGATTTGGTATATAAGAAGGACACTATAAACATTATTTAATAGGATTTATGTTTAAAAAATGATATGATTTTAATGACAGAATACCGCAATTTTTTAAATTAATGGCTTCTTTATATCCTTTATATATATTAAATGATGTACGAGTATCGTCACGTAATGAATAAAATGTTATACATTCTTCATGTTGGAATGTGTATGTTGTATTGAAAAAGTGTCCTATTCATAAAAACGTTTTCATTAATAATTTTTTAATAATTAACAAGCAACAGAAAAGGTCAATGATCTTGATCTTTTTGAGGGACAAAGTCAAGGTCACTCGTAGGTCATGTGGGGCTGGCTGTATAAAGGGGAACATTTACCCTGATTGATGATATCAATGTGTGTGTAAATATATGAATGTGTGTGTGTGTGTTGATGTGAAAAATGGCTTTTGTTGAATATTAAAAAACACAAAAAGCATAATGTAAATTCTTATTCAACTAAAAAAATCCAACATAGGTACATAAAAATAATTTACAACAAATTCACACAATTTGAAAGAACACTAGAATACTATCTGCTTCATTACAAAGTATGTGTCATTTCCTCACATTCGTTGTATTATACGTTAATCTATTCACTACTATCCTTAGCTAGTTATAATAAAAAAAATAAAAATAAAAATGACGAAGAGCGATGAGAAGATACTAATACGGCTATTCTTTATGATGTTCGATACATCAGTGTAATGGTGCGGTTCACAGCGCGATGGAATATAATTTTCGACGGAATGAGCGGCGCGACAGCCGTCGAGGTCGCCGCAGATGACGGTGGCGGTCGCGTGGTGGTTTAAGGCGAAACTTTATGGTATTACAATGCGGGTTAATGGAATTATCGGATTATCCTATCCGTCTAACTCTCGGTTCCGCTCGCCACGGTACAGAAGTCAACTAATCTCGGCCGGATATCGCTCGGCTGGCGAACGAGCATATCGCCGTTCGTCGACGGTGCTCATTTAACAGGGAAACTGGATAAGAGCAATTTGCAAGTCAGTTAATAGTCACGCAGTATAAGCCCAGCCAGGCACAGGATTTCTAATCCTATCGAGGGCCAAAGACACTATAATCGTCCCGGTAACGATTTACGCTTCACATTGACACCGAGATTATTCGATGCATTTCCAGTTGTTTCTACTGATTCATACTATGATAGTACTATACAGTTTAATCCCGTGCATCGAGATATTGCTCTGGCATCTTTTTGATAAATAATAGATCTAATTTTTTAATCGGGGAGAATTTTAATTAGTAAACCGTAAAAGTTTGTTTTTTCGAGATTGATGGCTAATTGACACTAGAAAAATTAATTAAAGGACTAAATATTCTTGCGCGGATATTCCTTTGACTTTTAAAATATCATTAGTTTTACGTTACCATTATATTTCTATTATATTATATTTATATTTCAATTTTTAAATAATATTAATTTTTATATATTTATCTATTAAAGCGTCAGCTATTTGGCTGACAATGAGTAATACATACATCTTTAATTTAGAACAATACGCTGTGGGTAACGAATTTCTATAGTTCTTGATTTGCTTCTTGGAGCTCATGACGAGTACTACTGAAAGTAATATGGAAATAACCTAAATAAAGTTAAAAACTCTGATAGCGTCTAGTGGATGGCCTACATTTTATCTTCAAAAGTTTAATGAAACACACATTCTATTTCTATAACGACATGTCATATTATAAATCTCATGTTTTCTTTAATAAATTTCGACAATAATACGATCAATTAGTGCTTGGCCAATATGCTTGGTATGTTTGTGTTAACATTACATGTGATGTATTATAAAGAAGAGGTATGCTTGTGAGGTACACCAAATTTTGATTTGTTGTGCAATGCATATATAGCGTTGGAACAAGTCGCCTTCCATATTGGAAAATGATAGAAAAGAAAACAGAAAGAGAGGGGGGAAGAGGTAGGGAAAGATAAGGGGGAGGGAGAGAGGGAGAGAGGGAGGGAGAGAGGGAAAAAGAAAGATACAGAGACGGAGAGCGGGAGAAAAAGAGAAAGAGGAGAGGGGGAGAGGGAGAGGACGAGGACAAGGGAGAGAAAGAGAGAGAAAGAGAGAGAGGGAGGGAGGGAGAGGGGGGAGAGAGAGAGAGAGAGAGACGTATCACTTGTAATATATTTTTTATAAAAAATGGTGGCATGTAGCATTAAGAGGTATAAAAATTGCAGTGAAAATGCGAAAGTAAAAAAAATGTTTTTTGTTTCCAAAAGGCAGTGACATTGCAGCAAAATAGATGAAAGCTTAGCTTGGCAAGGAGATTAACCTCAAAAGAGGTAGATATATAAAATAAATGTTATTAATATTTACAAATTTATATTACTTATGTTTTTTTAAATAAATTCTAAAGTATTTTATTTATATATCTTTATCCTTTTCATATGTTTAAATAATTTAATAATATTATTTTTATTAATTAGAGAAGATTTATAATAATTATTAATAATAAAAAGTCATAATAGTAATTCTCAACAAAATAAAATCATTAATTACATCATGGTGTTAACTTTCTTTTTCATAAAAATTTGCAGTTTTAATCATTGTTATACTTAATCCATGCAACACGTGTTACGCCGTAACGTAAAAGAAGATCAGAGTCTATATATCTCCTATCAAGAAATCATTTTGTATCACTATAGCAATAACTCGCGTGTCGTAGAGGGACTTAGCAGCTGATTCTAACTCGCGGTAGTACCCGTCCCCTCGATGGATGATATCACATCAGCTTTAGGGAGACGCGAAAATCCAATTCTCGCCGCTCTTCTCCCTCTCTCCCCCCCCCTCCCTTATTCTTTCACGGTTCGTCTTTTTTTCTTCGTTCTTCCGCTTTCATACGACACGGCCTTTTCCTAGCCATGAAAGATATTGAATCACCGTCCGGAAAGAATACGGAGTTCCTCTGTCTCCGGAGTTTTATAACTCTAGAATGCTTTCGCTGGAAATCAGAGACAAAGCGCAGCGTGACCGGTGAAGATGAGGTAGTCGATGGTGTCCGGGTTTCGGGTTGAAATACCCGCTTTAATTCTGCGACACACTACGCCCTATAAAACTCTAGTCACGTGCCGATCTCTTACGTGGACCGCTCTTTCTTACTCCCGCGGCTGCCACAATCCGGAAAAAGGAACACATGAGAGTACTCCCAACATGATTGCGTCGTCAGAGACGATGAGGTTTCTAATTACAAGCTTTAATGACAATCTCCGGCGTCGAGACATTCTGTCGAAGTGGAGTAAGACGAATGTTGCATTAAAAAGAAAGATGTAATCGTATACATTATGACATGAAATAATTATCTTTATAATTGGCAAATTGTTAAATTGATAACAACCGGAGTTTTTTTAAGTGACTATTCTGTAGGTATATATTTTATATTGTAATATTTGAAATGTGTAAAACGTAAAAATAATAGTTGAAGCAAAATTAAAATATCAAATTAAAATATTAAAGATAAATAAAAGAACTCCAGATACATAAGATTTTCAAAGAAATTTAATGAATAATACAATAATCTTGGAATGTGATCATATCAGTTGAATTAATAATGTTGACATTATACCATAAAAAGTAATATCGTTTAAGGGCTTTCAGGGGTTCTTCCATGTAAATGAAAACAAAATCGAAGTCGACGAGGCTTTTGAATCTATCAATACCGCATCGCTAGAGGCACTTTGCAATCCGCGACAAAGTTGCACATTACACGCAATTCTCTTTGAGACTCTTCTTCCATACGAAATGCTTCACTTTGACTCTCATCGCGTTCCGTTCGCGATATATAAACTCGAAACTGGTCGCTAAACTTCCCAACTGCGCGCTGCTGTTTGGTGAATAGTCATGAATTAAATATTACTCCGTATGTCTGTCGGAGAGACAATGCTATCCCAGAAATTATTTTAAAGTCAAATTTAAACCAGTAGTTTTCGTTGGAACTAAATAAAGATCCGATATTATTAATGATATCACAAACGATAATTTAATAATTTTAATTTTATAAAACATATTTAAAATGATTAAGACAGTTTATAAAATACAAAAACTGTTTAAATAAAAAAAGACATTATAATGTAGTATTTGAACGTGATGATTAAAATCGGTCCCCTTTATAATATTTTTACAGAATCTTTTTCTATATTTGAACTTCCTATGAAGCTCTAAACAACTTGAATTCGTAGAAAATTCTGAATATATTGAGATCAAATTCAGAAGTTATATTTTCATGAATACGCGTTCTTTCAGCAATATTCTTGTATTGATCCTATTCTTATAAATGTTTACTATGAACACTTTTTTTCCCGCTTCTCAGATATTTTTAGAGACTTCTTAAAATCATTTTAAATTGACAACTACAAAGATTTTTTTAACAAAAAATGTTGTTTTCATTAAAAATTTTAGGGCTCACATTATTAATTTGGAACCTAATTTAGAAACATTGATAAAATTTATATTTAATTATGTGTCCTAACAAAAATATAGTATTCAAGATTATTTATCTTTTCAAAATAGAAAATGGTATCTGAAGAATTAATTTAGTGTATAAATAGTGTATAAATAGAGTATAAACTCATTAGTTAAAAACTTTAAATTACATTAAATTTGTCGAATTTCACACGAAAAAACTTATACCTCGTAATAGACACCAATTATCAACAAAAAGGTCGATAGCAATTGTCATTTACAACTTTGATACCTATCTAAGAATACATACAGAATTAAACATTTTTTGCAAGAGAGATGGCGTTAATTACAACAGAATTTTAAGTAAGATTCACATTAATAACATAACATTACCACCTTTTCTTCTATTAATATACATAATTATTATTGTAAATAAGTTATTTTGAATTGTTCTTTTAAGTACCTCATTTTATTTTACACTAATCGACAAATATGCAATTAAGTCCATACACATATCTTTATATCTTTTTCCCTTTAGCCTGATCTACTAATCTTCGTGAAACACGTCGCAAGAAAGAAATAATTTCACAACAGTTGGTATTCATAATTCATTCACATTTATTTCCTCGTCGTTCCGTCGTATATTACTCCTTAAAAATGTACTCGCAGAAAATCGCCGACGACTCGAATGCCTCGGGGTCGGTATGCGTGGCTGTTTTGTCGAATTAAATTCCACTTGAGCTCTCCTCCGACGCTTCCCGTACGCTCTTACGGGGGGAAAAAAGCGTCTCTCGTTTCGCGGGACGATGGCGCGTCTCGTTTCTTTTATTACGGCCTTTAAACGTCGACGCGAGATTCGCGTAAGACCAGGCACTTTCGTGCTATAGAAAAACGGTAAGGTTAATTATTTTCTCTGCCCATCTCGGAAGAATCGTCTCGTCCTTATCTTTCCTCCATTTATCCGAAGGATTCTCTCATGGCTAATTACGTGAGAAAAACATAGTCCGTTTTCCACTGTTTTCTTCATCCTTGCCTTCTCTCTTTTACCTGCCCGAAATGAGCATTATTTGTAATCATCTTATTTTAAGGATCTAGGAGGAGACAAACAACTATGCTGTTATTCTTGTAATTGTACATTCCACATTCCGACCCGGCACGGCGTCGCGTGCGCGTTGTCTCGGAGACAAACATTTTCTCAAGGAGCTGCTTGTCATGAGATTTCTTCATGGTGCACAGCGGAAACAAGAAGCCGGCAAACACTGAGCGTCCGGTAAAAGCGCCCGATGTAATCGTTCGCCTCATTAGCAGCCGCAGTCGGCTAAGGATGAAGAGCGTCTCGCGCGCGAAGGAGTATTCATCGTCGACGGGCAATTAGCTACTTACACATTTTTCAGCGCCGTCACATTAATCTCTGCTGTAACAAATGCCCCAGGCTCTGCTTAATCACAAAGCAAATAACAGTGAGCTGTCAGCTCCGATTTAACGATCCGTACCCAGTCCGTATTGTAATCTGAAAAGCGTGCGACGCGATAAAGACATATTTGTTAAAGATTCAAAATTTATCAATTTTATTGTAAGATAACTCGGAAGAAGATGCTTTGTCCGATGAGATGCTATTTATTTATAATTTCCATGTTTATACATAGATGATATTAATGATAAATATAAATTAATTCCTAAAGACTCCTTAATGATACAAAATGGTTGGATATAACAGGGTAATAGGAGTCAAGCACGATAATTCTTGTGCAATCCAATACGGTTAACAAAACAACTTTAATAATAATTAATCCGCTTACATGTTTCGGCTCACTTTTGAGCCATCCTCAGAGGCAATATGATGTATTGTATAACAACAAACTCTAGTAACAATTTAAAATGTATTAAAATTATTAAAAAGTAAATTTGTTCGGAGCAAAAACGATTTATTGTAAAATAATAAAAGGTAACTCAACAAGCTCAGCTTAAAACAAAAATTCACCATATCGCAAACACTTAAATTCTATCGGTTTAGTCAAAAATCAGTCTTCGACCATTCAGCGAATCAGTGTCAATTATGTTGAAATTAATGAATAACTTTTAATACATTTAAAACGTTAATCGCAAAGAAAAAGAAAAAAGGAGGGGAAAAAAACTCTAATATTAATTATTTTAAAATAATGTTTGTACGAAAATAATGTTTATAGTTTATACGAATAGTTTATACGAAAATAATGTTTAGAGTTTCTATTTCTATACTCTTATATTGCTTTGAACTTGGAAAATTATTCCAGGACAATAAATTTCTCTTAGGTGCGCACAATTCACCCACTTTCTCCTACTGTAGAATATTAATTCCTTTAATTTATTCTACATTATTATATCTACTAAATGTCGAAGCTATGAAATTAATTTAAAACTAGATAAAAACAATATTTTCGGAAATACTTTTCGCTGAGCACACACATACGGTGACTTTTATGCCGCCATTCTTTGTCGGGTCGTTGCTGTTTGTCTTTAATCCCTCGTTTCGAGACATACTATGAAGCTGTAGGAAGTTTGATAGACGCAGTGGTTCCGCCGATCATAAAGATTTATATCAAAGATAGAGATGACATCATATGACTCGTATAAGTACATTTTAGTTTCATAATAACGCCATTAATTCAACTGCCTCAAAGATTATGACGTGATTCACGGATTATTAGCTCTGACAGCTAGTATAGATATACTTATTCCTTAAAAAAGCAGATGCGTCGTAAAAAAAATATATAGCACTTGCTTTGAATACATAATGAGTGTTGATTTTAATCCATTTGCGCCGAGAACAAATAAAGGTGAGCAATTTGGAAGTATCATCTATGCTTATCATTATCGACCGTTCATTTTACCGACGTTACAAGAAAATTATTACCAATTTCCTTTATTACTGGCATTCGCCCATCTCTTACCGTCTATGTAATAAAATCTAATTATCGTGCAACTACCGTCTTAACTACTACCTTACATGTTTTACTCGTAAAGTATCTTCAGTTGTTACGCGCGACATTAAAGACTAAATGTGTCGATTACCATTTACGATCGACTTTATAAAAATCTAAATGAAGATTGTATATTTCAGTTATATCACCAAATCATTACGATATTTATAACGTATCAAATTTGAAAATAATTAAAAAAAACTATAATATGCTATTAGAGAATAAAATTTTCCTAAGATCTTTTTCATATTTTTATTATATCATAATTTTAAATAAAATAAAAATCCACATTTTTCCCTGAAATTTTTCTAAGTATTTTAAAGTAAAATAATACTTAGAAAAATTTCAGGGAAAAATGTGGATTTTTATTTTATTTAAAATTATGATATAATAAAAATATGAAAAAGATCTTAGGAAAATTTTATTCTCTAATAGCATATTATAGTTTTTTTT
>NW_017305673.1:180349-180688 GCF_001594115.1 Trachymyrmex septentrionalis
AAAAACACTAGTAAATGACCGATAAGTCTCAATTAATAATCGATGCGTACAAGTAAATGACTAGTATATAAATTTTCCTTTTAAAAGAAAAAGAATAGATATATTTTAATAAATATACATTTTTTCCTTTATTTTTCTCAGAATTTGACATACTTAAAGAATTTGTTTAAAAATAAAAATAAATTCTAAAAAGAAAAGGAAATGAATCTATTATTTTGTCTTTATTTATTTATATATTAAATCCATATTACAAATCAAACTAATCAAGACTCCTTATAAATTAAAGAACTGGAAAGGATACGGGCAGTAGGAATTAAGCGCAGAAGACGTCGCGCAAAT
>NW_017305673.1:180788-188591 GCF_001594115.1 Trachymyrmex septentrionalis
AAATTTAGCGCATTTTAGTTAATGAAAAAGTTTCACACTTCATATTATTTGCGCTATGTTTTCTGCGCTTGACTCCTATTGCCCGTATCCTTGTTTGTTATATATTAAAGTAATTTTTTAATTCGCCACTTTTTATATGATAAAAATAGTTTTATAACAATAATGATTAACACTTTTCAAGAGTTTACTAATATAAAATGAAAATTGTGAGAAGACTAATAGGGGAAAGTGAGCGAATTGTGCGCACACCTAAGGGGTAAGATATTTATTTTCTTGGGATGGTTTTCTAAGTTCAAAGCGATATAAGTATGGAAATAGAAACTATAAACATTCTTCTACTATTATGGTTGGACAAAGAAAAATCATTGGAAAATTTATTGAGAATAGAAATTTAATTGTTTCTAGTAAAATTCACAGTGTTGTTAGGACGACCAGATATATTATTTTCAATACTTTTTTTAAACTCTATCATAGTTTTATTAATATTATATTTGTTGATAGATAAATCAAAACCCTCACTAGCTGTAACAGCAATTGAACTTTCTTTGGTATATCAGTATTACTCAGATTGATAAACTATTTTTCATTTGTTATATCAAGAAGATGCTTCATTGAACAAATCAGGAAAAATATAGACGTTCTTAAATTGAATGGAACTATTATATTAAAAACTGTGGGAGCGCTATTAAAGTTAGAATTTGACGCGTTATTTAAAACATGCTCGGAATGAGTAGAAAGACTAGTATCTATAGCAGCAATAATATTAATATTAGAAATTGACGGGTTATTGATTAAAACATTCTCAAAAAGAATATCATAGAATAACTAGAAATTGTAGGATCGAGATTGTTAATATTAGAATTCGACGAATTATTGCTAGATACAGAGCATACTCGTATATAAGAAATAGGACTAATTCAAGATTTATTGTAATTAATTTGTTTGGATTGTAACCATTTAATTTTTTTATCAATTCTAGATGGTTGCTGTATAAAGTAATGGTTATTAATTTTGTCCAGATAAATAAAAAAACTACAAGAAACAGGCTCAGGTGTAATAGCAGAAATGGTTATCTTAAAAATATTACTGCTGATGTAATGTAAATGACTATATAAGTCCTTTAACTCCAATTGCAATGTTGCTTTTACATTACCGTGTTGCATCATATTCAGTCGCTTATAAAAACAATTATTGTATAAAGATACGTTATCCTGTTTGAGAAGTATGTACAAATGTAGGGGAACCAAATGTTTATGTCTAAGGCAATGTTTTAAAAACTTAATACAGACTCTAATATTAACGCATAAGTTAATAGAATTATGTAATTAAAAAAAAATTGTAAGTATTAATGTCAAAACAATGTCTAATAAAAAAAAATGTAAATTGAAAGAAATTCCTGAAAATTAACTTCCGCGTATATTAAAATACATAATATAATATGACTCAAATAATAAAAATAAAAGAAATTGTTAAGAAGGGCTACGAGCCAAAGTAGCAATTTTAATGTACGCAAGATCAACTTGACTCTCTTTTCCATCAGAGTGTAGTTTATAAAATCCTCTGTGGGGATTGCGAAGCTAGTTACGGTGGCCAGACTAAGAGGAGACTAAAAATTAGATTACAAGAGCATATGTCAGACATAAGGAAAAAATCGAGATCCCCCTCTGTCATTACTGGCCATAGAATTATATGTAACCATAATTTCAATTGGAATAATGTTAGAATTCTAGATAGTGAACCATTCTACAATACAATAAACGCTTAATGTTCGAAATAATTCACATTAAGATACAAAAACAAGGCTTAAACAGACTCTAACGTGACAAATATTGAAATAACTAGATTACCTTAAAGTTTAATTTTTATGTTTAATTTTTATCGAATTATATTCAAATTATTCTTACATGCACGGATTCATTTACATAAGTAAGATTTCGTTCATCCATAAACAAAATTTACATTTCGTAATCAATCAAGAGATTATAAGTAGAAATGTAATCACACTTGATCGCCTACAGTTTAATAAAGATTTGCGGCTTGTCTTAATAAATAACAAAATGCTCGATATTTGAAGGGCCTACTTAACGCTACTTAATTTCATGTCTAGAGAGTGCTTGGCAAAGTTTATACGATGCCGAGTCCTTCTTTGTTGTAAGTTTTCTTCAAATAATCCTTTTGATTCAATCCATCAGTTTCTGTCTCCTCAGAGTGAGAATAACCGAGTTTCTTTATTCGCAATCAAGGTTCGCGGTCCACGAATTAATTTCTGAGCCGTTTCTTCAATCCGGAAATTATGCTCAGGTATATCTCTGTGTATGCTAATCTAGTAATTCGGTTTCTCGGCGGTGCCAGTAGCAGGAACGAGGCTCGGATCCGATTAAACTTTGCGATATTCATTTGACGCACCTTCCACCTTCGTCTACCATCCCTCTCCTTATCCTAAACAGCAGGGATTATCCCGTTGTTCTTACAAGGCAGAATGATACGGAAGCATTACCTTTCTTCCTATTATACATTCTCTTTCCCCCTCTCTAGTTTTTTCCCTCTCCTATTTTGCTCTCTCTATACAATCTCCTTAGTTCGTTTTCTACAGATTGTCATTTTTCATTATTCACTGGCTGACAATAAGGAGTAGTCTTTATCGCAATTTTGCTTTAATTTATATTTAAATATGTTTTAGAATAGTTAATTACGCATTTATGTCGTACGACACTGAAGATTACTCGATAAGGGTCGAAACGTTTGTAGATTACATGTATTAGATTTTGATGAATTTTAATTGTTAACAGTTATCATCCAGTGACTCATAACCTTGTATTGAAATTTTTTAAATATGTTATAATTTTACTTTTTGACTTACCTTTATTTCTGACATTACAATTTTATCGGACTACACATTGTAATTATTAAAGTACCTTTTTATTTATACAAATCACATCATTTCTATACGTTTTAAAATTTTACATAGTTTAATTTTATTATAAATTTAGCTTTATCTATATTACTGAATTTATGTTCTATACACATATATTTTTTGAACTCTCATTTATACTCGTTTTATACTCTATATCATTTTATATAATTCATGATCATTGCTGATAACTACATTTTTTATACATTTCAATCTTACACAATTCACTATTATACTTATAGAATCAGATTAACCAGATCAACCAGATTAACCTTTCATTAGAAGGATTAATTAAAAATTGGCTGACTTATAATGACATTATCAGCGATATACCATGGTATTTATGTTCGGCATTTTTTAAAACCAAATAATAATAAGTAACGGGCAAAGTAAGAGTTTCTTTGAAATTAACAAAAGAATATATTTCAATTAACAAATTACATTACGTTATGTAATTTTACCTTTGTTAATTAAAATATATTCTTTTGTTAATTTCAAAGAAACGTGTTGACTCTAACTTTGCCCGTTACTTATTATTATTTTGTTTGTATAAAAAGAGTCCTTTGATTTGTTACTTAAATATTTTTTAAAATTTGAATAATGGCGTAAATCCGGGATCTACTTTCCGTCGACTACATGTATTCAGCGATATCTTTGAAATTGAATTCATGGTCTAAATATCCAGGGTCTACTTGTGATCATCTTTCTTGTCATTGAATTTATATAAGTAGTCTTTTGTTAGCTCATTTTTAGTTAACTGTTTTATATATTATTTTTATAACTTTGAGGGAATGACCCGATTGGAGTTGAAATGTTAGTTTAATGTAACATGTTAGATATATTTTTATTTTTATTTTTTATTTTTATTTTTATTTTTATTCAATGTTATCTGTATATCATATTACGTACTTTAAAATTGTTAGCTCGTAGCCCTTCTTAATTTTTTTTTTCATTATTATATTATATTTTCATTAATCAATTTTCATTATTTGATGTTACATTATGTCTTTTAATTAAGCTGGGGATATCCAAACATTTGTGATATTGTGTTTCTAAATCAGGAGAAAAAGTTAGTTCGGATAAGAAACGGATTGGAACGAGGAAAAGTTCATGAGTTTCAGGGTTTAAAATTATAATTTGTTGATTAGAGGAGTAGAAAGACTCTGAATATTTGAAACTCAAAAGAATTAGAAGTTGGAAGTTTGAAAAAAATAATTTTTCTGAATCATTTGAATTAGAGAGATTAGGATATGAGATATAAATTTGTTCATTTATTGGAGAGAGAAAAGAATGATTAATTTTAGAAGGTTCGAAGATGGATGACTAACTGGATAAATTTATGTAAGAGGAATGGTTACTTTGAGAAAATTCAGGAGAAATTGACGGAATGTTGACAGGTGTGATACTATTTGGGTTTATGGTTGGAGAGTAAGAAATTTTGAGAAGAGGTGAAGTCAATTCTAACCGAGAAGTGGAACTAGTGGAGTCAGAAAAGTTTCTAAATTCGTTCTCAATTTAATTTTCTACTTGCTTTATTACTTGCAATAAATTAAATCTTGTTGAAGTTCTAGCTAGACGGCTGGAACGTTTGTCGATGTTGCGTTTGTTGGGGTCGCGTTTGTTGGGGTCGCGTTTGTTGGCGTAATCTTTGGGAGCGTACTGGAATTTTTTAATTTTTTAAATAAATTTAATTTTTCAAATAATCTGCCTAATCCAGGAATTTAACAGGAAGGACATCCCTCTGTTGGATGTTGCACAGAAGAAGCAGAATCCCGAAGTAGAATCAAATTACTAATTATTAATTATTAATTGCTTTTAGAGTTCCTGATTTGATCACTGTGCATTTTGCGCACTTTAATTTATACTATGAATTTCTTTGTCTTTGATGGGAATAATCAGAGGGTGGGGAAAAATATAAGAATCAATTGTTCCTGTCATATAGACTGATTCTATTGTTAGTTTGAAAATATATACTCCATCGCCGATCTCACTTGCGATATTAGATACTCGATCAATCTATTAAATATCATCCTTTGACTTTTATTATTAATCTTTCTATATTTTACATTACAATCTCCTATTATAACAAGATTGAAATTTCTTTCCAATTAATTCTTATAAGTGTTTCTCGATGGTAATATTTTTGTGAAAGAAAAGAATCGTGGAGTCCTCCGGACGTAAGTATATCAAAATGTTTCCTTAAAGTGCTCATAATACCTCATCCCATCCTATACTATATGTTCTTGTTATTCAAATTATGACATAGATCATAAATAATAGTATTGTTTAAAAGGAAAGGTTAAATTTGTAAATATCTAATTTTACATTAGCTATCAGTGTTCTTTCTGTCAAAAAAATACGAGGAAAAGAGAAAGGCAGAGGAATCAGAAATTTGTTAGTCAGTATGGTGTTCCCACGACTTATAACTTTCTCTCTAACACTCGCTTCTAAGAAAGACCGTCCTTCTTGAAAGGATACTTTGTCTTTAGCTCTCCGTGATATCCAGCCGGCATTATTGACGATAAAATTTATTTATCGATGCAATTTGCTAGTCTATCCTCTTCCCTAAGCTAGTAAACACGGAAAATCTACGGGCATTTTTATATTACAGAAGTCTTATTTGAATTTTTTGCGTCATACAATAAATATTATTCACTTTTATTAGTATTACTGTCTTCTTTTTACTACATCCGCTTTTAGTAGAAATTGTTTATTTCTAAAATTTTGCTAAACTATACTTTTAAGCTATATATTTATGTGTTAATTTTGGGAAGTTGTTAGTTACAACTTTTTGGTTGAAATTTCAAAGATCAATTCTAAGCATATGCGACACGAACAAGTATGCAGGATATTCTAAATTTTACTCGTTATTGCATGTATCGATTTTCTCTATGAACGCGGATCAAGAATCACGCCTATGGATTATTGGCGTGCCGCGAATTCGGCGTTTATCCGATGATGGTGCAACGGAAAAAAGCCGAACTGTTTTGGTGCCGCGGAAGCCATTACACAGATAGTCTATTCGAAGGAAGCTAATAGATCAGGGGAAATAGGTTAGAGAACCGAAAAAGTATATCCAGCGTCGATGCCTCCGGCTGCCTCGTGGCCGATAGATCACCAGTCTAAGTGCACTAAATGTCCTTCCCCCGTTCGCCAGTTATTATGCGGCAAACTGCAGTGGCTTTTTCACGCGATGATACATTCATCATGCTTGACGCCATTGCCAGAAGGCATGTAAAGGGTGCATCATGTGTGCAAAAGGAAATCGTACGAAACAGTTTTGACACGCTCACATAATACGTTTTACGTTAAGCCATTGAAGAAATATCGGAGTATAGAATAATTAACTGTTTAAAGTCTTCCGGACTTCTCATATAGAATAGATTCCATTCGAATACGAATGGCATTGAAATCTCAACGGTGAAAAAATGCTCTCTATGAAAAAATGTCTGTTCGAAAACATTTAACTGCGAAACGCTTTTCCATGAAGTTCGTATAATTATATTTTTGTGAAAGTAACAAAAAAATAATTTTGCCGCAGCTCTCTCGCTTCGAGCAGAGAGTTAATTTGTAACATGTCCTGCCGGGTGACGGTTTCTCATCGAGCGAAGTTAAGAGATCGTCGCGGTTGAACTTCTACGTCACCGGGGAAAAAAGTTATCATAGCTCCCAGGATAGATTTCCATACTGAAGCGCAGATGAATGACGGGCAAATGGAAGCGGCGCGGTGGACGCCAACTCTATCCATGCCATCCCTCGAGCTTACCGCGATATAGAGCAGCAGTATGTGGTATTACATACATAATTGATGCTTGGCTATTTTTTCCGTGGTAATATATTGTGGCGTTGCGCAGCGCAACTCCGTTTGCGCGAGGCGTTACATTATAACTAATGCGTTGCGATTTTTAACATGTATGACTCGACATCGCTGCTTGGAACATTTTCATAGCAGTATGCTGGTTTTATATTTTTGTGTTGAATGCCGTGAGTAGATCAGAATCTTGCAAAGTCTTTATCAACACGTCATTTATAATCGTTATCGTAATCTTCGTGTAATAGTAATCAAATAAACAATTAATCGCTTTTTTAAAATACAATTTTATTATCTGAACTGTGTTAATTTATCATTATTTTTCTTATTACATAACATATAAGTTAAATATAAAAACATAAAAAATACCTTTATCAAATTGTTCAACTATGATAGTTCAAATATACTTAAAAATTATTTTTACACAGTAATTGCAATGACTAATTTTACGATAAGAAAATAATATAGATACTAGTTATGATAATAAACATAATTATATGTCTCTGTTGTTCATATAATTATCTGTTCTCTGCTTTTGACACTGCGAACATTATGTTCTTACAAGAAATTTAACTTAATTTTATCTGTTTTGTCAATTTTAATTTATTTAATTTATATTATTGTGCAGTTATGGTGTGCAGTAGCTTGCACTTAATCGGCTAACTGACGGTTGCATACACTTCAGATATGGTAATCTGTGAGATTTGCTTGCTGCACTCGAATTCTTTGATGTTATGAACATTGGATTGTTATCAATTATTGCTGTGAGACTGCTGAGGATGGCTTGAATATAGCCGAAATGTTTAGTTTTGTACAATATATTATGTAATAGATACAATTGAAATATATGATAATCGCACTAATTACGCACGTATTAAGGCTTTTAATTGCCTGTTTTTTACTCTATTTTTTATTTGTTATTGTTTTTTATTTGTAATTATGTTATGTTTAATAAAATATAATATAAGTTTAATACAATAATCTCTAATATAATAAGAAAAATTTGATGTCACATTAATTTACTGATTTATTTAAATTTTTTGTATAGTATCATGCTTGATAATTTTCTATTTTTTACACA
>NW_017305673.1:188691-191310 GCF_001594115.1 Trachymyrmex septentrionalis
ACTTTTAATATAAATTTATATATTATAGAAACGAATTAAACAATAAAATTCTCAATACTTTGTTGTATTATTTAGTAAAATATTATGTTATTTAGTAAAATGTATTTTATAAAACATTATAAATTGCATTTTAAAAGTGCATTTTCACTTTTCATCTTCCCTTTGTCGTGTTTATTATTTGATCTCTGGAAACTTGGATTCCAGATAAACTCGTATTATTTAAATATTTAAACAATTGAATGTTAGGTACAAATACTTTTGACTCTGAAAATATGTTCTTTGATGACTATCTTGAATACAAGATTTTTCATCAATTATTGAATATTTAGATAACAAATAGATGCAAGTTAATTGAAATTTTATAATCAATTACTTGATATCAATTTGATTAAAAAATGTTATTTAATTTGAATAATTATACATTTATATGCAGCACATGTAATATTTAATGTATGTCATAAATGTTCAATACATCACAGGATTTACATAAGTTTTTATAATCTTTAAACAACTACAACGTATCTAATTCTTAATGTTTTTTACATCAAAATATGAGTGACTTAGAAAATGATGTCACTTCAGTATACTATTTATCCTTGATTTTTTGCTGCTTAAACTCGTGCTTGCCCATTGTTCATCAGCAATTGTATTTGCATTGACTGTAACAACTATTGATTATTGTATGCGACATGTCCTAACGTTCGAACGTAATAGACAAATTAAGCCGATTTTTAGGTCTGGTATCTCGGTTTTATTCTAATTGGCACGTCGATGAAATCGCCTTTATTTCCTATTATAGTAGAAATATATTTGCAAGATTTAGAAGAATAGGCTATGAAGAAATTGTCATTACAATTGCCTTTATATTACAGATATGTGGATGACATTATCTTGGCAGCTCCACAGTCACAATTAAATTTCATATTAGACACTTAATTCTATGCATAAAAAATTACAATTTACAATCGAGATTAGTAATGATAAAAAACTCAATTTTTTTATGTCACAAGTGATATTACATGACCATTTTTGATCGGTATTCGAAGCCGATGTTATCGGATAGATATCTCAACTTCTATTTAAACCATCCCATGGTTAACCCTGGTTTTTAATTGCCTGCCCGTCTGTCCAACGTAACAAGCGTCACAATCATTACATAAAATTTTATAAACAACGTTGTTTTTCGATGTGCTGAGACAAGAATCCTTCTGGACTCTTATGTATTTGCCCATTTTGTTAAGGCTGCGGAAGGCCACCCTGATATCACTTTTGCTTTTATTCAAAGATCTAAGTTTCTCCGTATGAAGCGGAATGAAAGGCACCGTAAATCAAGAGGTAGACTTATTAGTTAAGTCAATGTCAGTCGCGGTATCGTATAATCTGTGTCTATTTCTAATCAAATTTTTGATCCTATGATTGATGGAGTCAAAGATAAAGTCTAGTGGGTAGTCATTCAGAAGTAAAATGTCAATGATGGAGGTCAAATTTTTTGTGTGAAACCTAATGTCAGATAATAAGGCTCTGTCGACTAATGAAAAGATGATGCCTTTTTTCTGCGTCAATGGATGATTAGAGTGGAAGTTTAAAAATCTACCTGAAAACGTTGGCTTACGGTACCAATCGAAATTAAAGCGATTATTGTTGACAGATACAGTGACGTCCAAGAAATTGATCGTTTTTCCGCCTCTCTCTACGGTAAACTGTAGGCGCGGATGGAATGCATTAAATCTCTCTAATAACACGTCGATCTGAGAGGGGGGGCAACGCAGTGCATATGCCGTCAACATATCTATAATAGAACAGAATGTCCAAATTCACAGACATCATGGACACCGTCTCCAATCTCCTCAACACTAAGTCCGCAATAACCGGTGATATTGGAGAGCCCATGGGGGTGCCAAAGCTCTGCCTGTAAAAAACATTGTCAAAGACAAAAAACGAAGAGTCCAGGACAAACCGTATCGCTCCCAAAAATTCTTTCTTGGGTAGAGAGCAATCCCCAGAAACCGCCGGCCAATGTTCGTTAACGATAAGAGAAATGACACTTCCTACTAAGCGCCGTTTGACATTTTAACATCCGAGCCAAGTAAAAAATGTGCTACATATAACAATTGTAGATTTTATATGTTTGAAATAAGTAGCTAGCGCAATACAGAAAACCTCAAAGAACAATACTATGCTTGTAGAAATGAGCTAAAGATTTTAGAGAACGGTCTAAGGAAGAGTCTACGAAAATTTCATTTTTATACTACGAATAAAATTGCTGCTCCACGCTTTGGCATCCAAACAGAGTCGAAAATCAACCGAAAATAATATAATATATGTGAATATATTATTGTATATTTCTTGTTTATAAAGACATTATTTGTACATAAAAATTGAAATAACTAATATCATATTTGTTTTATTATTATTTTTCCCCTCAAGAGAAAAAATTTTGACCAGGGCACATAAGAAGCTTATTACAGGCCTGAATAGGTCGATAATTCTAATTGTTTTTGCTGATCCAGCGAGATACACTTGATAACAACGACTGTTACACTATCTGTTGCAATATCGAGGAACTAAAATAGTGCTCGGTGTCATGACTTCATGTCAATTTTATTCGTAGCATACGAA
>NW_017305673.1:191410-208603 GCF_001594115.1 Trachymyrmex septentrionalis
AGAACTAAAAAAGTGCTCGGTGTCATGACTTCATGTCAATTTTATTCGTAGCATACGAACGAAATTTTTGGCGATTCTGTTTTCTTATACTATAGCTCCTAGTTCATTTCTACAGGCATAATATTGTTCTTTGAAGTTTTCTGTAGGCTGCTGATTACTTATGTTAAACGGGTAAAATCTGAAACTCTTATACTCAGCACATACTGCGAGTCGACTGCAGGAGCCGGTGACAAAACTACAATTTTTAATTTTTTTTCGTTTTTTGTATTAAATTGTAGCTGGTAGCCAGTGTTATTGTCGATACTTTAATTGTAGAGAAGGACTTTTTAATCCGTAAGTGCAATTAAGAGAAACGAGCCGGGGAAAATTAATCACACTTTGTTGGTAAAACAGGACACTCCAACATTTCCTTAATTCTCTTTTAAAACTTATTATATAAAAATTATTTTACAAAGAAAAAAGGGTCAATAGGAACCAATTTCGACCCTCTCCAAATTTTGTATCAACAAATCAAAATCTATTTTTTGAAATCAATTATAAGGTAAACTGTTTATAAGGAAAACGTTCGTCACTACAAAATGCGTGATATCAGTACATAATTACCTTTTTAAGTAAATAAAAAAACAGATAAAAAAAGGCGCTAGAAAATATGCTTCTTGGTTAAAACCTAAGTATTCAACTCAATTAATAATAGTTTTAGTTTTTCTTCAAGGATATTCTTATTGAAGATCTTTTTATTCCAACTCAAGTAATAGCAACTTTAATTCTTTGTCAAAAATTATTACTCCTCGAAAAAACTAATGCATTAAATAAAAAATTAAAACCCAGATGCTACAATTTTAACTAATCGAATTAAATTCTGTTAAATTAAAAAGTACAACACAAGTGGTACTATCTTTTGTTATTTACTTAACTCTAATGATATGTATTATTTATAAAAAAGATTTGATATCAACAACTGGCGCCAAGTTAAATCTTATACCAAATTAAGTCTAAAGAATACAATCCGTAATTGCATTACCTTGTCCATTCAAGTGTTACTACAAAAAATTAAAGAAACACTTGGCGCTGCTAAATCACGGTATAACATAGTGCTAAAAACATGAATGTAAAATAAGAAAAATAAAAAATTGAAAATACGAAGCGCCTTACCGGTCCGAGTGTTAAGATATTCAACTACTATATAATATACATTCATTTACATTAAATTAATTTTCAGAAATAAATTGCGAGCCGATGAAATTATCGGATTCACACAATCAATCTGAAACAAATAATCCCCCGAAAATTTCCCAAATCTTAAAAAACTGTAATAAACTTATTGCGAAAAATATTGCCTCAGTCAGGAGTCGAACCCGAATCTCTTGCATTCCGTGCGAGCGTCCTAAGCCTTTAAACTACCGAGACCTTAGCAACATTCTTCGCAATAACCGATATGTATAGTGAGTTACGAATGTAAAGGCAAGCGTTTATAAACAATATAATTGGAAACGAGACCGTTTATATTAAAACTTGAAATACGAAGCCTTACCGGTCCGAGTGTTAACATGTTCAATAACGAGTGTTAACATGTTGAACTTGAAATAATGTAAATACATTCATTTAAATTGAATTAATTTTCAGAAATTACAATAATTTTCAGAAAAAAAAATGAAAAACATTTCTATGAGAGTAAAAGTATCTAGTTTAGGTATATTTTTTATTAGATTAAACAGTTGTATAAGTTACGAAAATTATGTAAATTATTAGGTTTAAATCTAAGATATATAAATTTAGATTTATAGGACTTGTGTTATAAAAAAGAAAAAAGAAATAAACAGTGAACTTTATTTTTATTCAGTGTAAAAAAAAACCATTTAGATTAAATTCATTATTACATTAAAATTGCAATTATTTTTTATTATATGTTTTCTTAATTATTAATATAACTTATAAATTGTTTTTATAATTTTTATTATTCGATCTAGCAGCGCCAAGTGTTTACTTTTTAAAATTTTTGTGGTAACACTTGAATAGACAAGGTAACGCAATTATGAATTGTATTCTTTACTCAATTTGGTATAGAATTTAAGTTAGTCAGTTATTGATATCAAATCTTTTATACGAATATGATATATATATTATTAGAGTTAAATAAATAATAAAGATAATACCATTTGTGGTACTATACTTTTTAATTTGATAGAATTTATCTTGATTAGTTAAGACTGTAGCATCTGTGTTTTAATTTTTTATTTAGTACATTAATTTTTTTCGAGAAGCAATTTTTGTCAGAGAATTAAAGTTATTCATGCAAAGTGTAAGTACATATTATATCATTACTTGGGTTGGAATAAGAAGACCTTCAATAAGAATATCCTTGAAGAATAACTAAAAACTACTATTATTTAGATACTTAGGTTTTATTCGAGAAGTACGTATATACTTAGCGTACTTTTTTTTACCTTTTTTAAAAGGGTAAATATATAAAGACATGTTGATGTGCTGGAAAACAGCGACCTCTGGTGACTTCGAGCTTCACTTTAGGAGATCCCCTTATAATACGCGTATATTTCAATACTGGAAAAGGATCAAATCTGTAAAAGATAAAAAAAGTAATTATTACACAGTAAATACTAATCGTACTTTTTTTAGGCAGTAATAGAGACGCTTTAAGATCCCCTTAATGAGAATCTTTAATATGTCATTTTTCTCTTTTCCATTTTTTTTTAATTTTTCAATTTTTCTTCACAGTGTGTACTTCTTTAACCACTGACATGTCTTCGCGTGGGTACGGGTACTTTGAGTTTGTCACTTAAGTGAAAACAAGTAGTAATTACTACTAATACTTCACCATACTAGTTTGTTAGGAATATGCTTTCACGATTTTTTTTCTCATTTATTAAAGGAGTTGGTTTGTGAACGATTACATAGAACACACATGTATTGCGAAGCTATGTTATTTACAGATTAATTATTAGAATTTAAAAAGAATTAAAAGAACTTGACAGATATCGCTCCAGGGGCGATGAATCAAATCGCAACGCTCGGATTGTCAACGGGTATTTAAACGGGCAAGAACAAAGCGGCGAACGTGCTGGGAAAAGTGTCGCACGCGGCAGGCGAGATTTTTCATTTAAAAAGCACGCTAGTTACTCGATCGTGATGCATTCGTTCATATGTCAGCGATCGACGTGAGCCGTACTCGTGTCTCGTTGAACACGGCTGGTGGGACTACCGCGGCTGGTCTTTGAGCGAGCGTACAACGCGGGCTGATAAACATATGTATGCCACGTACACGTACGTTTACATAGTTACACACATAGGCGTATATCGGATGATTCAGAGTCACCATTTATTCATATAACTTCTGCACGCAATATAGAAGATAAATGATGCGTAGAGGTCGGATAGTATGAGTAAAATCGAATAAAAGTAACATTTTTGCACATACGAGTTTTCACGTACAATTATTTTCAACGATATAAAATAGAATTTTGTTATTTATAGAATCGTAAAAACAATACAAAATAAATTAGCTACATTTTATATATAATATTTGAATCCTTCTCACTTTTTCAAAATTAAAGAAGTACGCATTTCTTTTTAGTAATTCAAATAATAGGAAATTGACGGCATATTCTATTGAATAAATTTTGTAAAAGGAATGGAAAATGATTCGTTGATTCGTAATGTTTAACTCGTAGTAGTGTTATCCGATTTTTTTTACATAAACAATCATCAAGAGTATTTTTATAACCTAATTTAAAC
This sequence comes from Trachymyrmex septentrionalis, assembly GCF_001594115.1. NCBI lineage: Eukaryota > Metazoa > Arthropoda > Insecta > Hymenoptera > Formicidae > Trachymyrmex > Trachymyrmex septentrionalis. The sequence continues at coordinate 195,161 of NW_017305673.1, forward strand.
CATTAATATTAATATCATTTATAAATATATTATTGATTTTTCCGATTTATTAGCCGTGCCGATTTCTTTGATTTGAAAGCATTATAAATATAAATGTAATTACATTTTTAAAAAACATTAAAAAAAAAAAATAAAAATTAAATAAATATTAAATGAAATAAACACATTAAAGGTACATTCCAGTTGGAATAATAATGCTCATAACGCTCGCGAGCATTATTTATCTTTGTTTAATACTTTATAAATAATAAGGATGATATAATTTCAAGAGCGTTACGAGTCTCAAGTGGAACACAGCCTAAACAGTTTATTATGAGGGTACTTCTAAAAAAATAGAAGATTTTAATTAATGTAACCCCTTTTTATTGCAGATTTTTGATGAAATTGTTTATTTAAAGATTTGTAAAGAATAATTATATAAAAAAAAAAGAAAATAATCAAACAATATACGAAACAATATTTTATAACATTTTTTTTGTAATTATGCATATTAGAGACACAGCGCCGATTACCTTGATCTTGACATGTTGTCAAGGTTATGATTCTGAGTAACTACTAGGTAGCGGTCTCTTACAGTTTTTGAGATATTTAGACTAAGGGTACGGTCAACGCGATGCTACAAACACTTTAAAGCATTTTCTAATTGGTCAATTTGCAAAATTTTTTCTTCTAATTGGTCCATTAAACGCTTCAAAGCGAGACTTTGACCACAGCCTAAATATCTAATTTGTATAATAATTATTTACATTGGGATTGTAAGTCATATGTCCAACATAGTCGCCTTAATAAGGATAACACTGACAGGTTAACCTGTACGAATTCGGACACGCGGCGTTGATAATCTTGAAAAAAAGGATTGCGCATTGCAATAGATATTTATTAGTACGGAGAACTTTTAAATGTGTTTTGTGTGTATCGTTCTCAAGCTAATTGTTATTGTGGCTCTGCCGTTTTGCTTAAATAGTCCTTCAAAAAACGATATCAATTTGATTGGCTGGCGATTATTGTTGACAAAAAGCTGCATATCTGAGGAAATAAAATTCTTTCATTAGAAGCTCGATCTCGCAGGACATTGATATTTTACATTTGTACGGACGAATATATTAGGTTGTTCGGAAAGTAATTTCGTTTTTTCTTATGAAAATGAAAGACGATTTTCAATCAGACGCGTTTCAAATGATCATGGATGGTCGAATTCGATAAATTTAATCTCTCAGCAATCTCACGAGTTGTTATTCGCCGGTTTGAATCAATTAATGCCTTTATTGTGTCTTCATCAGCTTCAACTGGCCTTCCAGAACGTGGTGCATCTTTAACATCAAAATTGCCGGATCGAAATTTTGCAAACCAGTTTTGGCACTGGCGTTCTGTCAATACATCTTCTCCATACACATCGGATAATTTTTTCTTGCTTGAACAGCATTTTTACCTTTTCGATAGTAAAAAAGTAAAATATGCCGAAAATGCTGCTTTTCACTTTCCATATTTGATAGGGCACCAACCAAAAACTACTGCGTAGAATCAATCGAAATTTTTTCACAAGCAAGCCTTGCTATATCAGCTGTCAAAATATATAATGATTATGCGGCTTAAGTGTGAAGTTGGCTGTGAAAAAATACAATAAGTCCTCTGTTGGGAAAAAAAAAAAAATTACTTTTCGAACAACCTAATAGTTTGCAAGTATAAAATATTTTGAAGATGCATTTAAGCATAAAAGATATTTATAACTTCGCGGAATGTTCACCTTCGATGCGTAACTTTATTGAAAATTTGTTGAACTGTAGTCATTTATTGACATATGGGATAGCAGAATAAACCGATAACATCTATAATTTGCTTATATAATATATCATTTTGAGATGATATAACTAATGATTAATTGTAAATAATTAAATTTTTTTTTTTAAATAAGAATTAAGATCGGACCGTCTAAATTACTGTAAATATACAACATATCAAAGTTAAATGTTATGAATACAATATATATTCTTAACTTTTAAATTTTAATTATGTCAAATGTGACTGTGCGCCGTAGATCTCTTATATTTTTGTAGTAGTATTTTCAATTTATAATATAATTCTATATACTTAATAGGAAAACTTATGTATCTTATTTCTTATAATTGACAACTTCATAAAATGTGTGTACTTTTTAAATTTTTGTACTGTGTAATTTTGGTATTTTATCAATAAATTTTATACATTTAAATTTTTATTTGTTAAATTAATCTATTTAACAATTAGATGTGGAAGATATAATTTTAAAGGAAAGATCTTGATGCAAACAAATATTTCTTTGCCAAATATCTTACCTGAAATAAATATTATAACGAACAATTTATCATCAGCACAAATGTTAGAATTATCTAATGTGGCTTTAAAAGGAAAATGCACAACATATATTAAACACTACTTAAAATCGTTAACATATGCAAAAATATATGTCGTATTTGTACAGTAGACGTAGTATACGTCTTTGAATAAGACAGATAAAACTGCATAAGATAAATTCATCTTTAATTTAGCAAAAGTTAATATAACTTTAGTACGATAATCATACGTTGAACAAGAATTTGGGTATATTTCGTTCGAAATTTCAACAATAGTGTCTAATAATAAAAAATTTTCAACCGCATATCGTACTCAAATTCTTTTTTGTTCATATAAAATAGTACAATTTTTCTGTTAGACTATTTATTTGGACAACAACGTCACAGACGTTTTTTGCTGTTCTACATAATTCCGAATTTCCATTTGCTCATCGTGATAATCTTGATATTTCTCTGCAATGGAATTCTTCTCTATTTTATTTTCTTTTTAACCTTCCAATTTTTCTCTTTTTTGTTCTCTTCTGTATCTTCTTTTGTGTTTTTCTTCATTTACTATCAATTTCTACTTTAAATTACTGCTTTTAACCGTAGGAAGATTATATGATAGCACAGCCTCTGATTTTAGAATTCGTTTTTGAGCTGATACGTCTATAAAATGCATTTACTATTACTTTATCATAAATAACACATTAAATAACATCATATTTATATTTAATGGTGATAATTTTTTTAAAAATTATATGTACTCGTATATTAGCAGTAAACAACTTTTATAGTCAACGGTTAATTAAATTAGGATGTGTTTTGATATTTGTCAGACCTGATCCTGACCCACCAACATTGTGATCTAGTTATGAATTCTCCGCTGATTCTCTGTACGTTTATCCGCACCCCTCGCGGCGTTTGAAAGGATAAAAGACGTAAGGTGGTTTGGAAAGCGTATGACTGAACCGCATGGATGTCGATATATGGCTGGTTCGACATTGGATGTCGAAACAACGCAATAGATATTTCAAACACGGATATATGCAATTTGTAAAATCAGCCGAATGACGGATGATAAATCAGAGTATAGTGCTATCCGTAAAATTGCATTCTATTATACCTCAGTGCTATTCTTTTTATTACTGTCATTATCGAAAAGGACGTAAACGAAATTAATAACGGAATTAATAAACAATTAACGACGTAATTAATTACTAAGCGATACGAGTATTATCATAACATGACGTGAAAATAAATTAATTAAAATGCAATAAACTGTAAAAATATTATAATAATTATATTTACTGCGCAATTAATTGTCACAATGCTTGTGACGGTAAATCTGCATACAAGTCATTCGCGTTAAGAGCTATATAATCATTATTTCACGTACCACGCTGCAGTTATCTCTGTCCAAACAGATCAGACTCAGCGGTAATCCCTCGAATCGATATCATGTCGAAACATCGACGTTGACAGTTGTCGACTTGAAGCACCACAAACCGCTGCAATGGAAAATCGCTTTATGTCTCTCTGACTCCTTTATTCTTGTAAAAATACGATAGTTTTCTTTTTTTCTAATGATGATCAACGATAGTTCATCGCTAGTGTATCAGCCATATATTTTTCGTTATATCCGGTCAATTTCTTCGCGTCCCATCAATTGCGCTATTAGTGCAAAGAAATGTTTTAATTGAAGAGCAAAAATAAAGTAAAAAACAAGATTAATACTGATCACACACCATTAAATTCATAATGTCAAATTATACTCAATTTGAGTTACTCGTATTTTTAATTATTTCTATAAGTTGCCACTGTTTGTACCTAATATATCGTTAAAAATATGGAATTAAATAATTAAGCTTAAGAAAATATATGAAAATTGACTCAAATTTAATGTATTATTGAAGTATACGTTAATGTGTTATAAAGTTTACTTTACAACTAATCACAAAAATGGATTAATTTGTATTTTGACATAAGTACATGGAAATTAAAAATAAAAAAATGTTATTTAATTCAAGAGTTGCCATTGCTTCTTTGATATCTAACAGTGAAAAATGGTAGTACAAATTACAATTAAGCGAAATAAGAAAAAGGAAAAGCCGATTGCTACACAGATCGCAATTTTTAAGTGGATAACAATCAATTTCGCTTGTAAAAGAATTTCGTGAAAATTGCTGAATGAAATATCCGAAGCATGCGTTTAATGAAAGCACCTGAAAGTGCGCGCGCGCGCGCGTGCGAATGCGAGAGGTTAAATAAAACAATAAAATTGTTTCGCAAGAAGCGTTCTCTCCGAGGAACAATATTGCTTTTATTTTTCAAGAGATCTGCACCATTTCTCTCACCGTTTTGTAGAAACGGGATGCTCTTTCTTTCGCATACTTTCAACTAAATGCGAGACGAGATGCATATTCGATAAAACAATGGTAGTAGAAGGGAAGAGATCCGTTACCAGGTTGCCTACACCCGAGAAGATACGGGAGAGATGCGATGAATTATAAACGAGATGAAAAGTAGATCGACATGAAGAATCCGGTGGCGTGCGCGTACTACAATATTTTACAATACAACTAACGGGCAATTCATTCTGAATCAAATTCGCGGAAATTGCTACAAGCTTACGGTTGGAAATAGTGTGAAATGCCGACGACATTTAGTAATCAAATTATGCTCGAGTAAGGAACCGAAAATTCAGTAAGCACGTTTGCGCTATTATTAGCGATTGTGTCGATTCCATCTCTTTCTCCCGCGATTTGCTAAACATAAAATACAGCCGAAATGTTAAATTTCTCGAGATTTCTGAAGGGGAATAGTATGAGGGAGTGGAAGAAGAGGATGCAGAGAAAAAGGCGAAGGTAAGTTGGAAATAGCCAACCTGAAAATCGCAATTTCTGCTCTTTTTATCGAGTCCCTTCTTTTCCTTTTCTCGAGCCTGAGCGATTCTAGCAATGGTGCTCTCAATCGATTGCTAGGACAGATTGGTGAGATCTATCGTCTTCAAGCGCCCTTTGGTACGTCGCATCGTATTACCTTGTTATAATGCTAAGAGTCGATTTTCTCTTTTCGCGATTTGGGACGGAGGAAACCACTGTGCGAACTGCCTTTGACGCTGGAAATACACCGGAAATGAGTCGGTTTCCTTACAGTGATTAGGTATCAGCAGGCGCGTCTGTTGTGTCTGACGACATTTCCGCGTGTCGCGTGTTTAAAGGGTGTATATACAGGCAACGAAACAATATTTTGTACCATTCCTGTCATGTCTAGAAAATTTTACACTCAAAAATTCCAATACAAGGTAACCGGATGCCCCTACTAAGCTTTTTTCTGCTGAGTCCAAAATTAAAAATTAGTAGTCATATTCAAAAGAGGGAACATTTCTGAATGTTAATAAAAAAATATAAGACATTTTTAAATATTTATATAGGTAAGTAATAGGCAGTAAAGATTCAATTAAAAAAAGCATTTCGCGCGTACGTACCTATTATGATTTACAATAAGTATATGTTTTCCCCTTTCTCGTAAAAAAATGTTAGAAAAGTGGAAAATAAAATGTAATGTTATTTTTTTTTAATTATAAGTTCACTAACATATTGACATGTTTAGTGACATGTAAAAATGCACAAAATACTATTTTCCAAACAACAGATTTATCTACTTATTTATTTCTCTACTTATCCACTTATTTCCATAATGTTTAATAAATGATTTAGAATCCATCCGAAATAACAAAAATACCTAAGAAACATTACAATCGATGTATATATACTCGTACTTGGTACTCCTTAGTTGATCATATGTATTAGTTCTATTTTATAAAAGTATTTTCTCTTCAGTTATAAACAATATTTTGTGACGAAAATATAAACTAAATACAATATTGTAAAGTAAAAATACAAGATTATAATAAAATAAATTATAAAAATTTTAAAAAAAATTAACAAATAAAATAAATTATAAAAATTAAAAATTATTCATGATAGTTACAATATAAAAAAGCAATTATTTGCTTATGATATATTACATGCATATGTATATATTACATCACCACGACATTTCGCATTTTGCTTTATTAACAATAACAAAATAAATAAACTGAACAATAAATTGATGCAATCGAGTTAGATGCCTGCACAATTTATTAGTGCTATCTGTTGAAAATTTACAGTGTAATTATTTACAAAAAACGAGTAGGGCGTTTTGAGTACACACCCATATTGGGTATACGGTTACCTTATATTTTCATTTTATCTTCGTAATTGTTTCTTTATTATACAAAAAAAACGGTTTTACTGAAGCTTTTAAAAATTTAACGTTCATATACACGTTATTTGCAAATCGATATAAATCTTTCTTTTAAAGTTTTTAATCTTAGTTTTATAAATTCAGTATTATTTGTACACGTAATACGCTTAGTGCTACACTGTTGTTTGCACGGTTGTTTCATATGAGCTATAAAACTTTTGTATTTAAGAAAACATCATTAGATGACAGTTCTATGAGTTGAAAAAAATGTAAATTTTTAACTTTTTTTCGATTTTAATGTAAAGTCTATTGCAACACTACTAAATGTTACGTCTACTTTAATCCTGTAAAAGGATATTTTGTTTCATTCAATAAATTCGGAGATTTATATCGATTTGCAAAGTCCCGATAATTTGAATACTGCAAAAGTTTTAAACGTTCTACATAATTATTTTGAGAGTTGATAAAACAAAATTATTTTCAAATAAGGAAATAATCAAAATCAGATCAGAAAAATAATTCTAATACAATTATTTTCAGATCTGTATTTTCAAGTCTAGCTAAATTTTTAAATACTTCAGCAAAATTGTTCTTTCCGTACAGGGCTGCGGTCTGATTCATGCTTATACAAGTATATATTAAGTTAAATAACATTTTCTTATTTTTATAAGTTCTATATATATCGAAATGTAAATCAATCCATTTCTGTGATTACTTTCAAAGTAAATATTGTCCATATTAATTTAATGTATATTTTAGTACATACTAAACTAAGAGTGAAATTTAATACATTTTTTTTAGTTAAATTGTTAATTTCCATTGTTTTAATCAAATTAACGACAATAAGAGAATAGGATTGGACACTGCAGGTAATATAAACACCTTAAACATACCTACCGAAATGTTTCCTTAAGATGCTCATAATATCTCATCTTACCTTATATTGGGTAAGAGCAGTGGCGACATATACAAATGATTAAGAATAACTCAAATTGAATATAATTTAAAATTACGAATTTAATGGTGTTATATTTAACTTTAAAAAAAAATGATAAAATGATTCTAAGAATGTGAACTGGACCGAGCTCAGAACCAAATTAAAATTCATGACAAAAACGTAATGCAGTAAAACGTAAGCAATAAGAAATTTGTTAATATTGAATTTACTACTGACCTTACGGTCTCTACTATGATTGGCCTATTCGCTTACTGCTTATGCCTTACGTTTTTGTGTGTATCATGGGCTCTACCACGTAAACTTCTACTACGTTGAAGAAAAAAAGATAAGAATATGATAGAAATATTCGCGTTTACGTGCTGGTACACGCAAACTCTGATAATATAACGCTCGTTATCGTGTTACGAAAGAAGTATCGATATCACCTACAACAGGAATAAACGGAGAACGTAATTATAGTAGATAAAACGCGATATATAATATTTCTTCTTATTCGATTTCTTCTGCGACTTTTGCGAGTTGCGCGCGCGCGAGCGAGAATCGACGAACGCTATTCAAGTTAAATCTCAAGTTATTCGCCGCCGTTTTCTTGAGAACGTCGCCGAGGAGACGATAGCGAAGACGATTTTTTCTTTCTTTTTTTCCCATTCGAGTGAGAAACTCGATGCTTTGGGAGTCACGTTGATCGAAAACCGCGAGCTTTTCTCAGAACCAAGGACCGACTGTTTGACTTTCGCGTTTCGAAAGCCGTCGACCTGGATGCCGAGAAAGGGAGGCTCTCCCGAACGTCATTCCCTCGTTTATGTATTATAAGAGTGAAGTTATATGCGAGCTGCTTTAAGGAAGCGACAGTCGCGCGTGAGGTCTTGTCTGGGGAACTTTGAGTCCGGAAGCACTCGTCGTCGCCTCTCTGCGCTTTACGGCGATTATCACGAGAACGCTATTAGACGTGGCAGGCGACTACACCGGACAGCTTTCTAACGCGTTTGCTCTCGGGGCTTTCAACGAGAAAGCGTTAGTAGTTTGCCGACTGTCGACATGGGTGGCGACTGAGACGGGTATTGGCAAAGTGAATCGCGAGGGTCCGGCACGTTGGAAATTCGCTTTGATTAACGTCGCGTATGCGTAAAGTCGGCAACGTTAGGAGAATAATTTACGTATGTACTGTACATTTTGCGATATTTTTATTATTTTCTTCGCCTTGTTCTCTGTAATTGTTCGAGATGTCTGTTGTCCAATTGAATTACATACGTTTATTTTCTAAATAAGCACGCAATGCAATACAGTCGTTCGAATATCATCGCGTTATTAGAATGTCCATAGCTTCAGAACTACTAAAAGTTTTACCTTGGTTATTTATAGTTTAACCAAAACTCTGATACGTCGAATACAACAAACATGTTCCAACTTAAAGTGGCTAAATGTGATTATAATGCAGATAGTAGAGAACTATAGATTAAAAATTAAATTACGATTGAAATTATACGAAGGCAATAAGTTTTTAAAAAAATATATTAAAACACATTTTTTTTATCGATTCATTTTTATTTCTCAACATACAAGTAGTCTCCTTTCAGCTCGATACACTTGATCTAACAATTCTCCAACTTTTTCAAGCCGTCCGAATAATATGATTTGTCCAAACCTTCATAATAAGCCTCTGTTTCGGCGATGAGCTGCTCTCTGGTGGTGAATCTCTATCCTTCGAACCATTTCTTCAGATTTGGAAACAGGAAATAATCGCAGGGGGCTAAATCTGGCGAATATGCTGGATGGGGAAGCAATTCGTAGCAGAATTCGTTGAATTTGACCATCGGTCAATGGCCGGACACGTGTGGACTCGTGCATTGTCTTAATGAAAGAGCACTTTTTTCTTCGCCAAATGGGGACGTTTTTCTTTAAAATGTTGTTGAAACGGTCCAATAAGGCTGCGTAGTAATCGCTATTGAGCGTTTGCTTCGACGGAAGGTAATCAATATGAATTATACCGCGTGCATTCCAAAAAAACTGTGGCCATCACCTTTCCGACCGACTTCACGGTCTTCGCCTTTTTCGGAGCTGGTTCACCCGGTAAAGTTCATTGTTTTGACTGTTCCTTCTCGGGTGAAGTAATGGATCTATGTTTCGTCCACAGTAATGAATCGACGCAGAAATTTACCTGGATTACGTTGGAGCATCTTCAAACATTGTTTTGAAATATTATTTCGTCACATGGTCGCACTTATGGTTCACAGTGAGTAAACGCGGCACTCATCTTGCCGATAGCTGTTTTACCCAATTGTTCATGCAAAATTGAAATCACTGTGCCGTGTGATATGCCTGTGACCTCAACAAGCTTGCGCACTTTCACTCGTCGATCAGTCAAAACAATATCGTGGACTTTATCGATGATTTCTGACGTAGCAGCCTCAATTGGACGTCTCGAACAAGGTGCATCACATGTGGATGTTCGACCACGTTTAAATTTATTCACCCAATTGTATACAGTCGCAAACGCTGGTGCAGATGTGCTACGAACATTACCCAACTCAGCTTTGATTTCTCTCAGCGTTAAATCTTTTATATGTAGATGTTTGATCGAAACTCGTTTTTTTTCTATTTTGCAAAAAATACAAAGGTTGTTCACTTTAATGTTTTTTCGTCTACAGAAATGAAACCATGTGATGAATTCCGCTCAAAATTTGACAATAATCAGTTGGAAGATGCTTGTCAAAAAGTAATGTGACATGATACTGCGAGTGCCCTCTGACAGATATTTTATCTGTACATTGCCCTTGTACAGTGAAGTTTCCATTTACTTTATTTTGCAATTTACATGTTTCCGGGAACATGCAGATTGCAAAATCAAGTATAAAACAGACGATATAATTAATTAATTTGAGATGTCTATACGTATTTTAATCGAAATAATTTTAGTATCACATTATATGCGATTAAAAAATTTAAAGCGGATATAGAACTAGTTTAGATTTACGAAAAGAATCTCTTATTCGCCTGCCGATGTACTGGACAATAAATAACTGCATAGTGTGTCGCTTCTTTAAACCTTAAAAGCATAATGCATTTTGAAATTATATCAAAGTGAAATGACACGCCCGTTATTTCACGACTATGTCCAAAGATATGCTCTGTAATGGAAGAAACGCTGAGGCCCTTTGAAACCGTTGTGAACACTCTTCAGTAGCGCCAGTCACTTTTGTCATTTCTCTGTCGATGCCGCTTTATTATGAGGAACGATAAATCGCATTTGCGAATAAGAAGACTGTACCAAGTCGTTTAACTTTGTTCAGCATTACATCAGATTCAAGAACGATTCTTGCTCTCAATTTCGTCCACGTTTTGTTCCGCTTGGAAGAGATTTATTTAAACGATTTGATAATACATGTATAAATGATATTAATAAATAAAATGGATATTAAAAAGAATAAAATTTATATTATTTGAACTCTTAACTATAGTTTTTAAAAATCATCTAAGTTTAAAACCGTCCTATTTGAAATATAGAATGCAACTTTCACTATCAATTGATAGAGGAAGTATTTTTTACCTATATAATTTACAACTTTATAATTACTAATCGTAGAGATGTATCAATTGTTTAAAATTTTTTGGGGGATGATTACATGTAACTTTCCCTCTAGAATAGAAACATAAAAAGTAAAAAGTTTTACGACCGTCTGCGATTTTGCGAGATCGTGCTTCTAACCGTAAAAATGTGAAATTGTTTACGTAAATTTTTCGCTATGAACCGTGGTGATGGAAAGACGAAAATCTAAAGAATTAAAAAATATACTTTGAAATTAGAATAATGCCTGTTTCTCTATCAATATAGATTAATTTTGGTTTAATTTATTCTTTATTCTTTTTTAATTCTAAGAACTAAAAGAAAATGAAGAGTTAAACCAAGACTAAACCATTATACAAAGGGGAAAATGGGCTATATGTAGCTTGTCCATGTTGTTCTCCAATTATTATCTCGCAAGGAAGATTGTTATGTTAAGAAAAATACGAACGGATTATAACTAAATGGCATTTTCTATTTAAAAAAAGAAATTTATGCATCTAAGTTATAATACATAATCGCTAAAACAAAATTACGTGAAATTATATGATCGACTCCCAGATCCAAAAAGGACGTATGTATTGTAATTGAAGATTAATATAGTTGTTCCTAAAAGCTTGTCATTCAAAACATTATCGCATAGAGATTCATAGTCACAATAGAAGCGTCTGGAACGAACGACACTAATGAAGTTTACTAATTGTGAGAGATACTCAAATTATACAGTATCGTTCGCAAGTCCTGCTGCACGAATAAACCGCGGCATGGCAATGCGATGCAGCTTTGATTGCTTCCCAAGTCAACTAAAGCGAATATAGTTATCCTTTGTTCGAAGTCGTAGCGCCACGGGCGATGTCAGGGTCCTATCTATCGATAGGTCGGTATTTATAGCCGACCCGTATTTCATTTAGCCGAAACTATCAGCGCTTTGTCGGCGGATCCCGGTCAGGCTTAATAAAGCCTATGTTGCTTGATACCTTTGTTTCTATCACAAGGCAATGGCGTGCTAGAGCGACCCTGAGAGCCCACGGACACGGGTTGTCGTGATAATCTCGTGATTGCCCCCAGAGCGGCAATTACATCCTCAACACGAGACCATATGGGATCTCAAGATTACGTCTCTGTACTACGATACCAACCACAGCCCCGTTTCGCCGCACGCCGCTCACGCCGCTTGCACGGAGTAATGTTTGTTTGCGGATGGCGTAACGTTTCCCGCTATTGTTAAGCCACTGTGCCGCCGTTTGCGTAAAATAACAAGCCTCACTGTTCTCGCCCCGGTAACGAGTCCCAACTTTGGAATAATACAGCGCACATTAATTCACTGTATTCCGCACGCTACGCTATGTCGCGCTGTAGAAAAACAAAATTTCTCTATATTATATGGGAATTTTCCGATCATATCGACATCGCGCATAATAAACAAACGGGTGAGTTTCAAAAACTAAAGCGAATGAATTTTTATATATACGGGATTTTTGTGTATCTCGTCATACATATGGGAGAACATTTTTTTAAATTCTTTCAAATCTCTTGGATTTAAAATATTTGGAAATTGCTGTGTGCGAAACATAGAGAAACGTACGAACAAGATATAAGAAGTAACAAGAAGCGTTTTTTTCATTTAAAACTCAAGACTACTCTATTCTTATTATGTGCGAAAAGTTAATTTCTGATAGTTTTTAAAACTATTAAAATTTAAAAAAAGTTTACCATCCCACAGGTCTTTAGTTCGAATCCCGCCGAAACCCCGTACATTTTCAAAGATATATAAGTACATGCGTATAAATGTTCGGCGTATCGCAAACGTAATGAATATGTGATGTAAATATGAGAAAAAAAAGTATTTGATTTTTTATTTCTTATATTTACATCATATTTGCATTGTCTAGGTGTTGTCGGCAAGTAGAATCCCTATTGGAAACTGTACATTACTTCACATAGAAAATTATTACCGGATGAGGATTTACCAATTCATTACAAAACTATAGAACTTTTTTCTATAATCTTTATAGTAAATTTTAAGCAGGGATACTTACTATTCAGCGACATTTACGTATTAAGACAATCAGAGAAGTTTACAAATTCTTAACAATGCGAACGTAAATATTCACGAAATAAACTCTCTTGAAATCCTCTGTGATTATAAAAATATGAAAAATATGTACGACAAATAACGACAGCTGGAAAAGTTAATGAAATTAATTTTGTAGAAGTACCAATGAGATGAGAGAAACACATGTTAAAATAATTTTAAATATTGCAAACAATTTATAACAAGGTCGATTGCATAATTTAATAATACTCAAGACTCGCAAGAGAGGACTCACAATTAAAAAATAGTGTATGTTAAGTTACTT
>NW_017305673.1:208703-209838 GCF_001594115.1 Trachymyrmex septentrionalis
ACGAATATATGGATCCACCTATTAATTATAATTAATAAATTCATAGTAAACTTATTGCCTTATATAGCACGCTCAGATTTATTTTAAATTCCCTATTCAGCATAATTTGTCATATTTGACAATAGAATCATGATGAACGACCCTTCTCTAAGTATCAATCCTTAAGTATCAATCCTTAAGTATCAATTATCATAAGAAACTTTGGCAATTTACTCGATTCATGGTAAGTTCTATAGCGTGATATACAAAAATTCAACTTACAAGAAGAGACACACACAATATCAAATAATATCTATTTTCCTCTCATTTTTGGAATGTAAAACTATTTTTACTATTTCGTATAGATCCCAAACAATAACTTTTTGTGGTTCCGCAAAAAACTCAAAAATTGACTTTTTTAACATTCTCGTTTCATTTCATGTTAGATACCAGCGAATTTATGAGTCGCTCTTATTCTCGATAAGTAAGCAAAATCGAATTCCTGTCTGTTGCGAAATTATCCCTGCTTAAAATTTTCTATAAAAATCTATAGGAACATATAGAATTTATATGTAGGTATTATAGTTTTCAATAGTTTCTATAGTAGCGCATGAGAACGACTATAGAAACTCTATAGTTATTAATAAGATTCTATGAGTATATAATTTTCTATAGTGTTTTACCTATTAATATTAATGACGTATCTCTTATTAATTTTAATGACGTTTTATGTACAATACTGACCTACAGGTGTCCATGGTTTTTAAACTATAAAAGTCGAAATGTTTTTTATGAGAAATAACTTATGGCATCGGCTGGCCAATGTGTTTCAGATTTTTTCTTATAAGTTTTTATAGTGAATTTATTAGAGACTGTCAATACAATTTTATGTGGAATTGCATGCATCGAATATGCCGAGTGGTCTATCGGTAATAATAAAAAATACCCCATTGTAATGCTTATTTAGTTTTTAATAATGTTTTAATTTCTTGGAAATAAAATTATGGTAAGTAATTATTTAGAAGATGCCCTTCACAATTCAATTTCAATGAAATTATGCTTATTTTTGCATTAAATAAAAGAATCTGGTAATAAAATGTTGTGCCTAGTCCTGCGAATCGAGATATTAAGCGTTAAAATTGACGACTACTGAGGT
>NW_017305673.1:209938-210447 GCF_001594115.1 Trachymyrmex septentrionalis
ACATATTTTTAGACCGGAGATATTTTGAATCAGGTATCGGAACGCCGTTCGAATAATTTAAGCAACGCATTGTTTTTATAGTTGATGTTCTGGAGTGATCGCGAAATGTGATATTTGGTTTAGAAAGTGTTAGTTCCGGTAACTGTATTCTCGATACACATTCAGTGTCTATGGACTATGAGCTAGAAAATTTTACTTCGTTTTATAGTCAGAGTAATGCAATCTTTTCCAAGCCTCATCTCCGAGCTCTGAGGAATCAACATGTATTGCACTCTCAGTACATTGAAACACGTATCTGTACTATACGAGGTCTGTTCAAAAAGTATCGCGAATTTTGTGTTTTTTTCAAAAATTATTTATTTATTCATGAATATCTATTTTGTCGCCTTCAAAGTAATCCCCATCAGATATTATACACTTGTGCCAACGTTTTTTCCAATCCTCGAAGCACTTCAAAAAATTATTTTTTGTGATCTTGTTCAGCTCCTCCTTCGATGCCGTCTTTATCT
>NW_017305673.1:210547-218997 GCF_001594115.1 Trachymyrmex septentrionalis
CTTTTTTAATTCTAAGAACTAAAAGAAAATGAAGAGTTAAACCAAGACTAAACCATTATACAAAGGGGAAAATGGGCTATATGTAGCTTGTCCATGTTGTTCTCCAATTATTATCTCGCAAGGAAGATTGTTATGTTAAGAAAAATACGAACGGATTATAACTAAATGGCATTTTCTATTTAAAAAAAGAAATTTATGCATCTAAGTTATAATACATAATCGCTAAAACAAAATTACGTGAAATTATATGATCGACTCCCAGATCCAAAAAGGACGTATGTATTGTAATTGAAGATTAATATAGTTGTTCCTAAAAGCTTGTCATTCAAAACATTATCGCATAGAGATTCATAGTCACAATAGAAGCGTCTGGAACGAACGACACTAATGAAGTTTACTAATTGTGAGAGATACTCAAATTATACAGTATCGTTCGCAAGTCCTGCTGCACGAATAAACCGCGGCATGGCAATGCGATGCAGCTTTGATTGCTTCCCAAGTCAACTAAAGCGAATATAGTTATCCTTTGTTCGAAGTCGTAGCGCCACGGGCGATGTCAGGGTCCTATCTATCGATAGGTCGGTATTTATAGCCGACCCGTATTTCATTTAGCCGAAACTATCAGCGCTTTGTCGGCGGATCCCGGTCAGGCTTAATAAAGCCTATGTTGCTTGATACCTTTGTTTCTATCACAAGGCAATGGCGTGCTAGAGCGACCCTGAGAGCCCACGGACACGGGTTGTCGTGATAATCTCGTGATTGCCCCCAGAGCGGCAATTACATCCTCAACACGAGACCATATGGGATCTCAAGATTACGTCTCTGTACTACGATACCAACCACAGCCCCGTTTCGCCGCACGCCGCTCACGCCGCTTGCACGGAGTAATGTTTGTTTGCGGATGGCGTAACGTTTCCCGCTATTGTTAAGCCACTGTGCCGCCGTTTGCGTAAAATAACAAGCCTCACTGTTCTCGCCCCGGTAACGAGTCCCAACTTTGGAATAATACAGCGCACATTAATTCACTGTATTCCGCACGCTACGCTATGTCGCGCTGTAGAAAAACAAAATTTCTCTATATTATATGGGAATTTTCCGATCATATCGACATCGCGCATAATAAACAAACGGGTGAGTTTCAAAAACTAAAGCGAATGAATTTTTATATATACGGGATTTTTGTGTATCTCGTCATACATATGGGAGAACATTTTTTTAAATTCTTTCAAATCTCTTGGATTTAAAATATTTGGAAATTGCTGTGTGCGAAACATAGAGAAACGTACGAACAAGATATAAGAAGTAACAAGAAGCGTTTTTTTCATTTAAAACTCAAGACTACTCTATTCTTATTATGTGCGAAAAGTTAATTTCTGATAGTTTTTAAAACTATTAAAATTTAAAAAAAGTTTACCATCCCACAGGTCTTTAGTTCGAATCCCGCCGAAACCCCGTACATTTTCAAAGATATATAAGTACATGCGTATAAATGTTCGGCGTATCGCAAACGTAATGAATATGTGATGTAAATATGAGAAAAAAAAGTATTTGATTTTTTATTTCTTATATTTACATCATATTTGCATTGTCTAGGTGTTGTCGGCAAGTAGAATCCCTATTGGAAACTGTACATTACTTCACATAGAAAATTATTACCGGATGAGGATTTACCAATTCATTACAAAACTATAGAACTTTTTTCTATAATCTTTATAGTAAATTTTAAGCAGGGATACTTACTATTCAGCGACATTTACGTATTAAGACAATCAGAGAAGTTTACAAATTCTTAACAATGCGAACGTAAATATTCACGAAATAAACTCTCTTGAAATCCTCTGTGATTATAAAAATATGAAAAATATGTACGACAAATAACGACAGCTGGAAAAGTTAATGAAATTAATTTTGTAGAAGTACCAATGAGATGAGAGAAACACATGTTAAAATAATTTTAAATATTGCAAACAATTTATAACAAGGTCGATTGCATAATTTAATAATACTCAAGACTCGCAAGAGAGGACTCACAATTAAAAAATAGTGTATGTTAAGTTACTTTTAGATAAAATCTACTCGCAGTATATATTTTTACTGTGGTTGCACGTGTCTCGTTAATTACTCCTTTGATCTTCTCGATGGCAATTAAGACATTAATTGCGGCCGGACACTGATTTCCTGTGCACCCTTGTGGGTGACGGCGTCCGCGCGTCTTTACGCCCGTTAACGAGGCGACACTTGCCAAAGCTATTTCTTTACCGTCTCGTGTAACTTTGTTATCGTAGCTCAGTGATAAATGATGCCTTTAGAATTATGAAACTTATACGAAGAAAAGAAAGTAGTACTATAAAAAAAAGCGCTTAATAAATTAAGATAAATGGAATATTTTATGCGACTTTAGCGATTAATATATATATACATATATTAATATATACATATTAATATATCATAAAAGGATGACGTCGAAAAATAAAACTATCTCTATTTTCAGGAAACGACCGAATTGTCGAGAAGTAGACCGCGATCGACATCGAGAATCGAATAAGAAGTCGAAGATAGAATACGTCCTCCACTTGTCGAACAATGGCGTACCTTTTTCATTCACAAAAAACATCACGACGTGGCAGTCTCCGTTTTGCGTTATTAGCGTTATTCCGAGAGGCTCTCGTACAATGGTCTTCCATAAGGACTGTAAAGAACATGATCGATGAAAATACGGGGCAGAAACGGATCTATATGGAACTTACAAAACTCGATTCATCTATCAAGTAAATTCTGTTCAGAATAATTTAGTTTCTTGGAGATATATACATGGAGTATCGTTTAAAATAGGAGAAGGAACATATTTACCTTCTAAAGATTTTAAAAAATTTAAATTCAGCATTCGAAAATTAATTTTCTGAGAATTGAGAAGATATGATTGCGACTTTCTAAGAGAAACTCAGGCAGCTCACGTTTCTTGAGAAATCGTCAGAGATTGAATGCAACGTTGGAAGAACGTTTAATTAACCAGTGCTTTGACCTAGTGTTCGCTTTGTTAACTTGGTGAATTGTCATTGTCGGTTTGAGGAAGAGAACCCAAGTTTTTTGTCTTTCTTTTCGCGTCGTTGCCGACTAATTTCTCGTTTCCTCGAGATGTCTACTCGGTGGTAAGAAAACGCGTCGAGTGTTATACTACGCAATAGTGTGTGCTGCATATATGTACAATATATTTCGGAGTATGGATACATGCGCGCGACTTGGATACCTGAAAGCACATTCATGAACTCGAATGAGTCTGCGAGCGAAAACGTCGGCTTGTTTCGCCGACGCGATATAAAAGCGTACGCGAGGTACCAAACGGCGTCGGTAGTTGTAAACTTCGTAACTATGTGGCTCCTGTAGCAGCCACGGTGGCAGCGGCTCGATTATTTATGTGGAGTGAGAGCTCGTTTGCTTGGCGAAAGAAAGCTTTAAACGCGGCAACACAGTTCGGAAAGTTAATAACTTCGCAGTGGAAACAGTCGCTCCGCGATTGCACAACCATGTATTTTATTTAAAGAGAACATTTCAACAATGACGAAACGATTATGTAAGTGTGAGAAAAAATTACAAGGATCTTGTCCTTTCCTTTTCCGAATTCTTTCTATTAATGCGTGTGATTGTATAAAATATATATATAACAGATAATTTAAATTACTTAAATTTATTTCCACTAAGTAATTGCGCCGATGGATTCTATTTTTACAGATTGTTTCCAATCTGAAGTTTATTTTATTGAATCTCGGTATCGCTATTTGAGATTTCTCAATTATCGGTCTCATGATTGAGATAATCGAGACATTTCTATAATCATGTCTTAGCGCCGAGAAACTACCCTCCAGATTCACTCAGATTGTGAATGCAATTGATTGTGACATTTGCAATTGTACCTCCTCATTTCTCTCAGTTCTACTTGTGCCTCGAATTGCAGCTGCGCGAATTGGCTCATGAAAGACATACCGACGCTGTGCACATTGTTGAATTTGACTACGCGGTTCATCTTGACCAGAATAACGCGCGGCAAACTCATGTAAACGTACACTCTTGAAGGAAAATAAGAGAAGAAGCCACTTCTTTTTAGAGCGCACCGCAACATGCATAGGAAAACTCTTACTGGCTCTTGGCAAGTGAACCGTGAAATTGAGGATTTTTACACTGCTGTACTAGCGGAAAGCTTTGTATGAGCTTGTTGCTCAGTGGTTCGTCTTTGTCTTCGATATACGACATTGATCAGATTAAAATTTAACTACGAAAACCGAGATACGCTTTGTAAACATGGAAAATCGGTCAAGATATAAAAGTACCATGAACGTATAATGGCGATTTTGCAAAATTAGTTGTTGCAAAATCAGTTCATGCAAGTCGCAAAAATAATAAATAAATGCAATAATCCATACTTTTTAATTTTGTTTGCTTTATAATTTTTAAAAATACGAGGAAAAAAGAAAAATTATTCGATAATGTATTGATTTTATTATAATTATAAAAACTATATAATTAAAAAAAAATATTTTAGATATTTTTTAAACAGAGTGCAAAAATGTATCTTATTCCTGAGAATTTTTTTTTAAAGAAAATTGCTGCATATATTTTTTTACGCTTTTACACATTTTCTTGTACATATTTAGTAAACATCTACGAATTTAATTTACTTATGCTACGTGAATTTAAAAATAAAATATAAAAAAACATATGTTGGCAATTGACATAATTATTGTCTTCCAACCGTAACAAAAAATTCAGAAAAATTTAAACAATCAAATTAAAAAAGGCAAAGAAGCCACACATGATGTTCGTGCTGTATAATATTTAAATATTTATAATAGAATAATAATTATACAAACATACATATAGACGTTTCGACCTTTTCATATCAGATCCTCTTTAGTGTGATAAAATTTAACTCAACTATTTTACATTTCAAATTCTTCTTAAGATTGAGATCATAACGAGATTCCTACGTTTCGCACATTTACAAATGTCCGATTGAATTAATCCATAATCCTTTGTGGAAAACTTAGTGTATGTCAATGTGGTAACAGCATGAAGTTTAAAATGCTACGCTTGAACATCCTATAATCTTGTTATTTTCTGTGACTCGGATGTATAGAATTTTTTACTCCATCAACAATAGAATATATCAATAATATTTAATCATTTAACAGAAATGTGAACACATTTTTGTTAACAATCGACTAAGAAGGATGTCATTCAGAGGGATCTTTATCTTTATGAATTTTTTACATTATACAATATTAAGTGAATTATCTAAATCTATTGATATATTCTATTATTGAGGGAATAAAAAATTTTACATCTGAGTCACAAAAAAATAACAAGATTATGAGATGTTCAAGCGTAGTATTTTAAACTTCATGCTGTTACATTGACTAAGTTTTCAACAAAGGATTATGGATTAATTCAAATAAACATTTGTAAATGTGCGAAGTGTAGGAATCTCGTTATGATCTCAATCTTAAGAAGAATTTAAATTTTATCACTGAAGAGGACCTGATGTGAAAAGATCGAAACGTTTGTATGTATGTTTGCATAATTATTATTATTCTATTATAAACATATAAATATTATGCAGCATGAACATCAAGCGTGGTTTCTTTGCCTTTTTATAATTTAATTGTTTGAATTTTATTTATTGGAACATAATTGTGTTTAATTTTAAACTCAGAAAAATTTATTTTCTTATGAAATTAGTTATTATGAATGTGGCTAATCTAATGTGGATAGTCTAAACTAGGAAAAATAAAAAATATTCTAAACTGATAAAATGTATTAATATGTAAATATTATTTATTTTATATAAAATTAATCATTTCAATTGTCATGTAGAAATAATGTTTAAATATATTTATAACTGCAATTAAATAACTCGATAAGTATTGTTTAAATATAATTTTGGCATTTGTTTGAAAGTCGTTTCACTCAACTTATGTGTTAAGCGATTTAAAAAATGATAACTGGAAACAGTGTATAATAAAATGACATTTTTAAAAAGCCTTGAATTATTTATTTACTAAATAATTTTAAGAAAAAACTGATTGCTAATTGAATGTTTGTATATGATTATAGATTATAGTTGATCTTTGCGGTAGAGAATAGTTTTCAGAATATAGTTTTCAAAATACAAATTAATAATTAAATTGTAATAATTATGATGAAAGCAAAAAGCAAAATTAATTTGTTCTCAAAATTATTCCAAACACGTATATAAAATCAATATAGGTTTTTTTCTTAAAAAAATTTTCTTATAACGAAAAAAACAATATACTATATACAAATATCAATGTCACTTAATTTATCTATAAAGTAGAATGAGGCTATTCCGTCATTTTCAACCTTAAAATAATATAAAATTTACGGCAACAAGTTGTAACTTTTTTGCAATAACGTGCTTATATTTAATTATCTTATACAATCATTTCTGAGAGCACAAGTATGACTTTTAAATCTTCAGTATACCAGTATGCTCAGAAATATAAACAATATTGCGAGAAATGAATAAAATAGCTTACCCTACATCAATGTAAAAGAAAGTTGAGAAATTTAATGATATAAATGCAGATATATAGTAAGTAAGAACGATGATCTTACTCCCATATTTTCGAATTCTCTTGAGGTATCGTAATTTCAAGAAATGTGAAAAAAGAAAGGAAGTTAATCAGAAATAACTATCCGTTTTAATTAGAAAAGTAATATAATTTTAATAAATTTGTTAGCTGTGTATATATACATGGATCCAAAAAAAGTTATGAGATTTAATGATATAAAATACTTAATCCTTTTACTTTTTTTTAGATTATTTTATATAATACAGAAGCGATTTCAATATCGCGCCAATATGCATTTTTTTTGCAAAATTTTCTTTACAGAATAAATTTCATGGTTGCTTTTTTCTTGCTATTACGTCAAGAGTGCTTATTCTTTCCGCTTTTAAGGACGAAACGACTCTAGCGGGATATAACGCGTTCAATTAAGCACGCGCGTAAAAGTGTATCACGATTCCTCGGCGAGAGGAGCTTCTTTCAAAAGCTTCCTCTTTGAAAAATGATTACTCCGTCCGAAGCGTTTGTAATTAGTACGCAGTTCCGTGAGACGCTCAGCACAATTCGCTAGACCCTATACTTAAATCGTTTGAAAATCTACAAAGTACTCTTAATGAAGTTCCCATCGTCTTCGACGTCAAAGGCAGGACAATGGACAAGGACGACAGTAGACGAGAGAATAGGGCGGTATCTACTTCATCCGTGCACTTCGCGCTTACTGTGTAGATATATTCTCTACTTCGCGTTGCATTGCAAGTCGGTAGACCGGTTATAATAGCGTGCATCTGTCCGAAAATTACAAGCCAGTATCTGCAGGGACTACAGTGCAACTGCGAACACCTTTCCGAACCACCCATAGTGTCCGGTTAAGAGTTTCATTCTACGGAGCGAGAAACCGCTCAGCGATCCGCTGTCTAATGCCACGGGCTATAAATCGTCGCCGATGAAATCAGATTCGGCATCAAGTTTGCCGAGAAATATGATAGCGACTGAACATCTCAGATTTATATCCGATTGAATCGGCTTTTAATCTGATCATGTCACGCATACTTCAAAGCGGCTTTTTATATCTATCTTTTTATATCTTTTTTTATACTACACGGAAAAAATAATTTCGCTCAAAAATCTAAAAATTTAATTAGATTCAGATCTGAAAACAATTTTGTTAAATGATTAAAATAATTACATAGAAAACTCAAAACATGATCCTGCAAAAATTTTGACGCAGCAATCAGTTTAAGTATCCTACATTGTTAGATTCAAAAGAGAGTAATAGGATAACTCAATTCCTTAGTTAAAAATATTTTCTTATTCTTTTTAACTTTTATATACATTAATGTAAATCAATCTACTTCTATGATTAATTTTAACATAAATAACGTCCATACGCATATATTTAATAAATAATAAATTAAATTTGAGTCAATACATTTTCTCGTGTCAAATTATGTAACTATTGTTTTAATTAAATTAATGTATTGAATAGAAGCAGTGACAACTTATAGAATAATAAAAAATAACTTAAATTGGATGTAATTTGAGATATTATACTCTCTAAATCTCGTGGAGTGAAATCAGCTCATTTAAAGAAACTGAAAATTTAGCCTCTCTTGAAAAAAGAGTGAAAATCTGCTACTCTTGAACCTCGATTCGCCGTATTTTCATTTTTTTTTTCAAGGCAGGCTAAATTTTTAGTCTCTTCGAGTGAGATCTCATTCCACGAGATTTAGAGAGTGAATTTAACAATATATATAATTATTTCGATAATCTAATAAAGTTAATAAAGTTATTTTTAGGTTATATAGTATATATATTTTGCTAAATTTTTAGATACTTTAGCAAAATTATTTTATCCATTGAGATTTTAAC
>NW_017305673.1:219097-224109 GCF_001594115.1 Trachymyrmex septentrionalis
TAACAAATATATTAATATATATTATTATTTTAAATATCTATATTAGTGAGCAAGTCTAATAAATTTCTCTTTAACGGTATAAATCTGCTTAATTTATTATATGCTAAATCTCCTTAATTTATTATAATTATAATTGTTTTTTCCAGAAGTCTAATATACATCTTTACCAACCCTGTGAGAATCTCCAACTTCCGTTCCAGAGTCCCTGGCGACGTTTCCTTTTCAATTCCGGAACATGGGGAACAAAGCAAGGACAGGACGATATATGCCTCACGACCATTTAACCACGGCGAGAACCCTAAACGACGCGACGCGATTAGCGAATGACATTGTCGGCACAGCTTCCGTATTCCTGATGGGCGCGCATATAAAGCCTGATACGACCGTTCTGGGACCAATCTCTCGACAAGAAATAACGCATTCCGTCGCGAGTGCTGGCCTTTGTTTCGTTAATCTCGACCGTAGCTTGTAGATAAAGCCGAGGCTCGCCAGTTACTCCGTTCCTCGGGGTCGTTATGTCGAACTGCAGCGACAAGGAAGAGACGACGTGCATGCATATATGTATATACAGCATTTATATACACATATACATGTATAATATATCGGACGAGAGGTACATAAGCCCGGGACGTTGTTATGCCGTTAGTAACCTCCTATTCAAAGCACTCACCCTCCGACATCGACCCTCTCTCCTTCGTCACCTTCACCGGATTGATCGTCTTATTAACCGCGTCCGCACCATCTTGAAGCTTCGTGAAACTGTCTTAAAAGTTTCGTGAAGCGTGACGGCGTCTCGGCTGAAGCACCACATCGATTTATAGTTCGTAAGTGGCTGATTCATTTCATGTTCGAAGTCAACGATAAAATTTTTAAGTGTCCATGAAATATTATTTGTTAGATCCTTATCGGACAAGTTTCTTTTTTTAGAAAAAAATTATTTTGCTTTATTTAAAGGTACGTATATATTTACAAGCATTACAATTATTTCTAGTCTGACTCGATATCGAGCTCAATTATCCGTATCCCATTTCTTGCAATTCTTCCCTCGAACTAGTGAACTGCCACTTTTGACGACTGACGATGCTCAACTACCGGAATTGGTGATAATATGCAAATGTCTGTAACTCGGAGTTCCCTTCGGTCATTTCTACCGCAGCTTTATACACTCAACGCAGTGTCGTTGCCGCTGCCATTGAATTTTCAGTATTTTTGCAGCTAGTCCGATTCCTGGAATTTTTCCAGTCACCACGTACACCAAGTATTTTATGAAAATTGCAGTCCGTTTTCGCGCGTACAGATCGAAGAAGATTTCCGAGGAATTCGTGATTTCCCGTTCGCACTGTTATGTCACTCGCTAAAAACCATCTAAACCTATGTGCCTCCTCAATTTCGGTATCAATATAAAAGCTTTTTCGCGCAATCGAATCGAGTATGATTTAATGTCATTTTTGTTTACTTTTAACGTTTCCTATTTCTTCACGAAATAATTCCGTGTTCATTTAGCCCGTATTTACGCAAAAATTGACGCATTTAGAGCAATATGGCTTTCAGACTCACAAGCTTTTCCTTTCCTGCATTACATAATTTCTCTTTTTATTCATAACTAATATTTCTTTTTTCTATTAATTGAAAATAATTAAATTTAACATTGTAATTTGCGATTTTGTTATCAGTTCTAAGAATTCTTAAAAAAAAAGATTTAAAAATGGATATGCGAATATGCGTGTTTAATAAAAACGATGGGAGAAAAATACTTCATTGCTCACATCAATTAAGATTTAATAAAGCACTCATGCTTCCGTCTCTTTTTCTTTTTTATCAGTAATAATCGAGTTCCTTTTACTCGGAGCATAATTATATTTCCTTCAACTTCTCGTGAATGAGACGAGACGAGACGCGACGGGACTTTACGTCAAGTTGTGTAGATCGCAGCTCTCCTTTCACGAGGCAATGTCTCGATAAAACAGGCCGCGGAAAAGTTTACTCGGTACTTTCGCGTGCTTTAAGAGCTCTTTAATAATCGCTAAAGAAAGCTTATAGAAAAAAAGTTACCTCGCTTAAATCCAATCTCTTTGCGCGCGAAGGAGCGCATTCATCCAGCGCATGAATTCCGAAGATCATCATCGTCGGCATTGACGATGATGACGGAGACAGAATTCTTAATCGACAATGTCGAAAGCGTTTCATTACGGCGATCGATCAGCGATTGGAACCGCGGGGTATTAAGTTGCGAGAGGCTCAATCCTCTTAGGCTTCAGGTTTGCCGTGCTACATCGCGCCGCATCTCGAGAAGCTCTCCACTCTCGCATCTTGTTACAATGCCGTTACTGCTGAAATGTTTTTTGCTCTCAACATTAACAAAACGCGAAGAAGGAGGAAAAGAGAGAGAAGTTTAATCGGATCCATCTCGCACGTCTGCACAAGTGGATAGTTGCACTGTACAGACTGCTTTTTTTGCGCAAACAACATGCAATATAACGAAGATCGCTCTCGTGCGGCAAGCGTGTTGTGTAAATTCCCGCGTCCTGCCTATAACGAATTTGACGAAAATCGACATACAGAAGTTTTATATTTCTATTTTCTAAGGCGTATATGCGTATGCAGTAACAAAATTAAACGATTGTTTGCAATGTCTATCTTAAAAATGTTAAAAAGCCATTTTCTGATTTAAAATGATGTGTAACTTAATTTAATAAGCAAAAGAATTATTATTTAAATAAAATAAAAAAATAACTTTTACGTAAAAATTATTTTCTAATTTTTTAAGAAAAATAAGAAAAAAAAATCAATTCTATAATACTTAATTATTTAATTAAATACTGTTTAATTGTGAAAGCATTCAAAATATAACTTTTT
Source organism: Trachymyrmex septentrionalis (assembly GCF_001594115.1). Taxonomy (NCBI): domain Eukaryota; kingdom Metazoa; phylum Arthropoda; class Insecta; order Hymenoptera; family Formicidae; genus Trachymyrmex; species Trachymyrmex septentrionalis. Next base: position 221,954 of record NW_017305673.1, read on the forward strand.
TTATCCATAGATAGTTTTTCATATTAGAGCTTGTTAGGCAAACAATGGCTCTATTCACTGCCCAGGTTTAATTTAAAAAACAGTAACATATAAATGTGCGCTTTAATTGCTGAAGATACAGTATATGGAGATGTAGTTGTAATTTTCTGAAATAATCGGAATTATTCCTTGATATGAAACAATTTTGTTTTGTGCGAATAAATATTTTATTAATTTCTAAGAATTAAATGCGTTAAAATTTTTCTAGAAACAAATGATTAAGTTTGTAAGTTGTAACATTCAGTTTATTTTTTGCTAAATGAGAATTCACGAGTTTTAATTTTTTGAGACGTACAGAAGTATCTAAATATCTTACAGAGATAAGACGCGCCAGTGATTTGACAATCGTGATCGTCTAGATGGCAATATCTACTTTAATGTTTGCCACTTCAAGAGCAGGTAATCGACGCTTTGAAACTTCGAAACTGGAAGATGCTTGGCGAATACGTTGGACGTTCGCGTCTCTACTTCACGATAGCTAAAATCTAAGATTCAGATACCAATAGAGATATTCTGTTGTGATATTTGTCGCTACTTTATGTAAAAATATTGAGTGCAATAATGCTAAATAAAGGTATGTTTAAATAAAAAGATATTTTTTTCAATTTACAAAACATTAACAATTATGTTATTATCGATATTAATGCAATTGTATAAGTTTCTGATCACCTTGTGAACTACTTTCTATATATACAATAGATCCTATAGTTTTCAGCATTCTTTGCGTGCTTTTTTGGAATGCACGGTCTTTTTTCCTTCGAACTACGTCCAACGTCCAACTATCAATCGTGTACACTTCGAAATATTCTTGGGCGGCTGTTCGCGAGAATTTCGCGGGGGTGATTAATGATTAACGAATAATCCACTTTTAAGAAAGTGAATTGTTATAACTATTACGTCCAAGCTCCGCATGCATGGAGCTGAGGGGGAACCCAACAGAAATTGAATTATTAGACCGATTTAGTCGTGTCCAGACTTCAGACTGCAAGGAAACTGTGGGGAAGGACTGACATAAATCGAGAGGTATTTCGCTTCATTCTGAGGTATATATATATATATATATACGAGTACATACATATATATATATATATATACATATATATATATATACATATACATATATATATTTTGCAACAGCACTATACAAAATTTTAAAAATTAAAAAATCTAAATTTAAAATACAATTACAATTAGACGTATTAATTTGTTTGACAGAGAAATATAAATTATATAAATTCTTGCAATAATTAAATTTACATATTTATCTCTAATGTCTCCAGCACGATGTTCGTCGCGCGCGACACGCGACATCCAATGAGCGTATAACTTTACGATATTCTTATGATATTCTCATTCTAAATTATATTATCATTGAATATCGCGTGTCGCGCGCGACTAATCGCGCTGATGTGCCAGAGAAATAAAGGTGCCGTCGAGCTGCCGCTATCACAGTATATACAGTAGCGCAACCCTCCTACTTTATGTTGGCCAAAGGAGTGCGCATGCGTAATAAGTAAATTGCCCCGTCTCTTTTCCTCCTTTCTCTCTCTCTCTCTCTCTCTCTCTCTCTCTCTCTCTCTCTCTCTCTCTCTATTTAAATAAGCGTTTCAACGTTCTACTTAAATATTGGTCTTTATACTGTGCCGCTACGAATGTTTCGAAGCATTTGATTTGACCCATCGGAAGAAAGAATTTTACTAATTAATCAATAAAAAAATGCTTCGAAGCATTCGTAGTGGCAACTCGACCGCACCTCAAATAATACTAAGTACAACTGAAAGGAAGTGGTGTATAGGAAATAAGTGTAAAATATATATAAAATTTTTTTGTATCATAAAATTCTGTTTTTTATTGTCCCATTGCAGAAGGTAAGCAAAAATTTTCCGTTTCGAAAATAAATCATTAAAGAATTGATAGGCCCATAACAGGGATAAAAATATAGCAAAGTTACAACTCGAACATTTTTAATTTAACTTGTGTCAGGTTGGAAATGTTGTCGTGCAACGGCACCTAATACAATTTCTGCACTGTACACATCTGCAAAATTTTAAATGAAAAAAATTACGTGTAAGAAGATACATTTCTATTATCTACATTATACATATATATATATATAT
>NW_017305673.1:224209-241129 GCF_001594115.1 Trachymyrmex septentrionalis
AAGATGATAAAACATTAAAAGCTAATTTGTGACTTACTAATATTTGCACGTAAAACATCAGAAAGGAGATGGAGGTCATTGTCATGGGTCACAATAATATAATTTAATTTCCCAGCATTCATTTCTTGTATCTGAACAATTGATCTACGTGTTTTTTCCATTGTACCTCCTGCACTTTCTATTATTTCCGCAATTGCCGAGGGTGATGGTATTACACTTGGTGTAACATAAAATATTTTACCCTGGTTGTGAAAAAGTGAAAACATTTTTAAAAATTGTCTTTCCAACTGTTTAAAATGTCTACACTGTTTATTATACAATTAAAAATTTTTTTATGCGTTGGTGAAGGAATTTAATCCCATTACCTTAAGTACAGTCCCTCGATTGGGGCTCGCTAAAGTTTTTTCAATATTACAATTGAAGTTTTTCTCAAATTCCGAATCACCAAGCATATATGCGCTTTCATCCACAAAGGTGTTTTTTGCGGAGCAATCGAGTAACCATTGAAGATTGACGATATATTTACAACGTGATAAACAACATAATAACTTTACTGTTCGTAATGGTGTTGACATTACGAGATGAGTAGCATCTCGCCAACTAGCAGCTAAAGCTCCTCCCAGTTCTCGAATTCTCTAGAAATTACATAAAATCTATTCAGAAAATTGCAACAGTAAAACTTAGTAATAATATTACAATTAATAAATTTTTGTAATTACGAACAAAATATAAAGTTAGTACCTCTTGACATATGTATGTGTGTGACAGCAAATATTAGAAAAATATGGATAAAAACTGGATAAATGCAAAAAAAGAGAGGACAAAGAAAATTAGTAGAACATGAAAGATTTTTTGACATGGCGATGACAACGCAAAAGGATGAGGAGAACGAGGCAATATAGAAATAGTAATGTAAGTTTAGTAGCGACACATAAAGAAATAAGTTAATAAGAAATAAAAAATTAATTTATTAATTAAAAACAATTGTTCTTTTACAATTTCGGATATTCCGAAAAGCCAAGTAAATGGTATCTATTATAGTACCTTGGCATGATTTTTAGGATTTATACCAGAAAATAGTATTTTTGGTTGCTTATCAGGTGGCGGAGGATCAGGATTGCTAATGACAATTGGTTCATCTAAACCCAGAAGATGTGGATCTTTATTCAATAGTGGGCCATCCAGACGTGGCTTCTTGTATTTTCTTATCGAATTTGGACCCTGACCAACCTGTTGTACTTTGTCATACGATTCTTGTGTAATATTTATTGGCATTTTCCAAGCAGCTAGAATTAAATAAAAAATTTTATAGTTTCATATATAATAACAGATTAAAATATATAATTTTTATAAATATCTATAGAATAACAAAAAAATTTGACCAAAATTTTATGTAATGTTTATATCAAATTATTATCCATGTAGCAAACTGACATTATTTATCGCTATTTTGGCATCAAAATGACAATAAATAATACCATTTTCTACTTGGTGTGATAATATATATTTAAAGAAAACAAACTTTAAAAAGTGTTAGTTACGTTTTATTAAATATCAAGATTTTTATTGGTTGAGAGAGAGAGAGAGAGAGAGAGAGAGAGAGAGAGAGAGAGAGAGAGAGAGAGAACTGAAAACCACTCTACTGACTGTCTGGGAGTTTTTCTGTGGAAAGATCATTAATTCTCTATACACCTTAAAGCTTGTATCAAAGATAAAGATGATTATTTTAAGTGTCAATTATTTTTAGTATTTAATAAGATATAACTAACACTCCAGAGTTTATTTTTGTTAGATATACGTTATTAATGAACACATAACTTTGCGGCCAAATTTTCTTGTCATTTTATAACACATAAATGTTATACCCATAAGATGAGGCACTAGTGAATAATCTAGTCTGAAAGGATTACTCAGACTAAACTGTTGATACTTTGGACCCTCAAGTTGATGCAAAGCATTCATCTGCCCGCATAGTAAATCTGTCAACCATTGTACGTTTACAACATTGGTTTGCCATTCACGTGCCTTTTTATATTTCAGTCCATCTGGTCTAAAAAGATTATTTCAGAATATAATTATTGTAAGAATATTAAGAATATTAATTAGTATAAGAAATATAAAATATTATAAAAGAATGACAGTTGAACTATCAATTAATTAACGATTACACATATAATATGAACAATTGATAAAGTTATTAAATTATAATAAGGAAAAAAACACAAGATCAGTACCTTCTACAAACAAGAAGAGTATTATGTCTGGAAAAGTAATTCGTATACTTCGCACCCAAAGTTTCTAACATATATTTGACTTTTGCTCGTTCCTCTCCCTCAAAGCCAGAAAATGATATAATTTGCTTGCCACATGGAAGTTCAGTTAAACTAAATGGCGTCGGAAAATGAAGAACATGCCAAGGTGGGAGTACTTGTTGCTTGCTGACAACATCAGAAAGCCAATGTGCACTGACGCAACGTTTCCCTTCGCGCAACGCTTGTACTACAGTCGGATGTTTCTGCGTGATGGCAAGCACATGCGTTGCTCGAGTACAATATTGTGACTCTACTTCGCCACCATGCCTCTCAATAACTTGTTTCCAGACTGATACTTCATTAGGACGCTGCACGTCATATTCAACAATGACAAAGATACATCCTAACAAGAATAGTTCTAGGGGCACTGAAAATACACATATTTTTGTTATTAATTATAATAACGATGCCAGATGTATATCATAAAAGAATAAAATAGCTTGTTAAATCATTATATTATTCTAGTATTGTATAAAATTTATCCATAATAATGTTAATAGAATGATAAAATAACAAAAAATAAAAACGTACATTTCAAATTTGGATTGTGACCATAAAACTGAGCCTTAGGTTGTTGCACAACTGGAGCATATTGCATTTTTATAGGCGCACCTGATGGTGCACCATTTGTTATATTCCCTAGAGTTCTTCTTTGATAAGCGGCTAGAAGCTGTGGATCCTGTGAAGGTGGGGGTGGAGGTCGGTGCTGCGCAGTCATTAATCTCAATTGACCAGCTGCACTACCCTCGGCAGCACCACCTTGTAATCTGTTAGTCAACATATTTGCCAGCGCAGTTTTTGTTTTAGCATTCACAACAAGCTGCTGATCCGGTGGTATTTGCGCGTTATTCGGCAGAGACGCTAACGGCGGTTCTTGCTGCGCACCTTGTTGTTGCTGTTGTTGTAAATGCTGCAACTGCTGCAGTCTAACCATTTGTTGCTGCTTCTGTTGCAACTGCAGTTGTGCTAATTGTTGAGGAGTGAGCTGTCCTTGTTGGAATGGTTGGCCTGTTTGTGACGCCTGCGGGCCTTGAACGACCTGACCAGCTGATACGATGACTTGATTAGAAGAGTTTATCGGAGTTAATGCTGGTGGCTGTACTCCGGGATGTACAGGTTTCTGTCCTGGAGTTTGCGTGAGTTGCGGTCCCATCATCTGCGGTCGAGCTTGCTGAACCCACTGTAAACTGCCTGGCTGTACTGGTTTACCAGGACTCCTTATAACTGCGATGTGTGAGCCTTGCTGCGCCTGACGATTTTGCATCTGCCTTTGTAATATTAGGCTGCTTCGATGCTTTTGAATCTTCTGAATGAATTGAGCCCTCTGTTGGGGATCCATCTGCTGCAACTGCTGATGTGTTTGCGCGTCCAAATGAATTAATTGTCTGGGGGGTTGAGGCGGTTGTTGATTCCATTGTCCTCCAGACCTTTGAGCACCAATCTGTTGCTGTTGCTGTTGCCTTTGCAGCTGTAAGTGATATTGCTGCTGTTGCCACTGTGAATCCCGTTGAACAATAAATCCTTGCTGATTTGGTCCAATTAACTGCTGATTCTGTGGCTGTTGTTGTAATTGACCGTCCCTTATAACAAATTGTTGGGAGTTCTGAGGAGCAGATTGCTGCAATTGTTGTGAAATCTGTTGTATCTTCTGTTGTTGCTGTTGTTGCTGTTGCAACAAAAGAAGTTGTCTTTGCTCGGAAGTAAGTTGCTGCGATGGAGTCTGTTGTTGAGTCAATTGATGTTGACCTGCTATTTGTTGCTGTTGAGAAGGTAATTGCTGCTGCTGTTGCATCACTATTTGCTGTTGTTGAGTTGCTAATTGCACTTGCTGCTGCTGTTGTTGTGTCAAATGTGGCTGCTGAGTCTGTAATTGTTGTTGTTGAATAATTTGGTGTTGATTTAATTGCTTTTGTTGCGATGTCAATAATTGCTGTGGTTGCGTATTTAGCTGATGTTGAGATAATTGCGAATTTATTGGTTGTTGCTGTTGTTGAGGCACTATCGATTGCTGTTGCCCTACTAATTGTTGTTGCTGTAACTGAGGAGACTGCTGCTGATTCAAAAGTTGTTGTTGGTTGTATGATGGCTGCTGCAACTGTTGTTGATGTTGCGTGAGTTGTTGTTGCGTTAATTGCTGTTGCGATGTTAATTGTTGTTGCTGCATCAATTGATGTTGCATATTTATTTGCTGTTGTTGCGGAGACAATTCTTGCTGCTGCATTTGTGACGGTACAGCTTTTATTTGTTGAGAAATATTATTTTGCTGAGATGTCTGTGGAAGCCAATTTGTTTGATTAATAACATCCTGGTCAGATACTGATGAAGCAACTGTGGAAATGCTCAAACTGGTCGAGGAAACTGATCGTGGAAGATGCTGTTGCGGCTGCATGTTCACGGTATTTTGTCCGTTTGTTGAATAAGGAACAGTCGCTGTACTGGTTGCACCAAGACTGTGCGAAGCACTTGAAGACACTGGTGGACTTGGCTGATTCCACGGCATACGTTGCTTAAGTTGCTCCAACATGGCCTTCGTCCTATCTTGCTCCTCTTGCGCAACATTATTATCCGTATCTTCATCCATAAATCCAGTAATCATTGCTGTTGAGCTATTTGGAGACACTAGCAATCTAGGATGATACTCCACTTCGCTAACGAGAGTACCTTTCTTACAACATTCCGTTACCCAATCAGGCGTTACAATAGATATATGGTGTCTCGTAGCAGTTTCATACTTTATACCGCTTGCTTTGCCCGTAATCAGATGAGTGCAATATTTATCCAAGCGTAGTTGACATTTGCCACCTTGGAGTATTATCATTGCCCATAGAGACTTGCTGTCTGCTCGACTTACCTGGGATAGGCAGACATTTATGTTCGAAAACAACTGATTCTCTTCTGGTGAGAAATATTGCGTTCTATTTGAATAAAGTTGTTAAGAAAATATAAATTATGTAAATTTAATAATCTAATTCAAAGTGTTCTGTAAATGTAAATTTTTTAACATTTAAGCTACTCACATATTTGTTATATTAATTCTTTAAGAATTTATTAAAAATTGTTCAATTTTTTATCTTTAAAATATATATCTATTTGTAATAAATATTAATGTATTGATATTAAAATAACAGTCTTTTGCAAAAGGATACGGCAAAAGCTTGTTGCATTTAACAGAAAATAAAACCCAATTTTGTGTAACTGCTGGTATTTCATATAGATCCTTCGCTGCAGAAATGTCATTTTCTAATGCTTCATTGCCTGCTATCAGATGTGTAACATAATCACTAAAATAATTAGACCTCTCAGCCCCACCTTCTTGCAATAAATTCAAAATCTGTAAAAGTATTGTCTATGATTAACAAACAATAACATTTTCTAATAGTCAAGCATGTATAAATCTGAAATATTTCAATACTGTTGTCATTCCAAATATTAAGAAATAAATTACAGAAAAGAGAAACAGTCCAACGACAGGACGACATTAATATGAAATGGTGTTTCAAATTATAACCTTCGTTGACAATCGAAGAACATCGGTTTCATAGTGGAAAAAAAGAACAGCATAGCTTTCACAAATATCGCGCAGTCAGCTGCGATAGCAGCGAATCTCATGGCTGTTCCATTCGTCGGGTGTTGGAGCATCGGCAGAACAAAAACGCGGGAAATGAACAGAAATTATAACGTACCTTCGGATCGCCTGCACCGCTGACGTAGTATTTCACATTGGCGAAGAGAGCACTGTCGAGCTTTAAGTCCTCGAGGCCAGCCCTTATGTCGCCCATCCTGTCGAAATTGTTCCCGGTAGACTCACGTCTTCGACATCACAATAGCGGCGTGTACCGCGCGAAATCGTGGACAGAGATATTATGACTCCGCAGTATTTGATAACAAAGGTCTGTCGCGACGCGTTTGTTATTATTATGATTGCAGGTTATGTGCGGGTTCTGCGTAGTGCTACGCTTAATCCGCGCGGCGCATACCACAGCTCGTAGAGGTAGATGTCGCATTATGGCGCATGATTTGAACGCAAAATTTGATTACATGACATTTTCTCGAAAAGCTAAACTGGAAAATGTTGGTGCTAACAAACACCTCTAGGCAATATGATTTTAAGTACGGATTAGTAACAGTGGCCTAGTTTTCACCGAGAGTTTAATCCGGATCAGAATGTAAGAATCAACTACAGTCGAGTATTCCCCTGTTATAGTCGAACGACAGGGGAATGCTCGATTGTAATTGGTTTATTCTTACATTCTGATCCGGTTTAAACCCTCAGTAGAAACTAGGCCACTGTTAAAGTAGTAAGAGGCTCCGCACAATAAAAGGAACAGAGAACAGAGAATAAGAATTTCAATCTATCAGAAACTGTATATTCTATAATATATGATTTCTGATAGATTGAAATTCTTCTCTGTTCTTTGTTCCTTATTCCTTTTATGCGGAGTCCCTAAGTCCATAAGTTCATCCATAAGTCCATACCACGAACTTATGGATTTACTACTTCCAATCTAGTTTTTCGAGAAAATGTCATGTAACCTAAATTTATATTAATTTCCAATTTTTTAATTGTATTACTTTTAAATAAATTTTCAACAAATTAACATATTATTTATTATGATTTATTTTTTGATGAAATATATTCCATTTTTCACATTTATACAACTCTGATACATTTAAAAGGAAATAGGATACATTTAGGCTGCGTTCCGTTGCATGTATAATGCGCATGAAGTATCATTTTATTCTTGTTGTTTACAGAGTGTCAAACAAGGATAAAATGATTCTGCAACGGAACACTGCCTATAATCTTAAGGTGCCGTCCTATAGAGCGGAAATTGACAACGGAACGGAATCAACACAATTAAAATACTATTTTTATTATTACAAGTATTGTAAATAACATAAAAAGTATGATTTTATATTATTCCGCTTCCGCTTAATGGGACATAAATTTAAGAAAAGCGTAAAAAAGAAAACGGAGTGGCTGTGATTCGACGTGTTGATTCCGCCGGTTTCGTTCTGTTGCTAATTTCCGCTCTATGAGACGGCATCCTTATATTATATTATCTTGCATTCTCGCTCATACATATGTACAAATCTTAATGGTCTTTTTCTTACTTTTTCTTAATTTGAATTTTTACTTACTTATAAAGAAATCTAGGAATCTACAAATATTGAGCTTGGTTAGTATTCTCTTAGAACGTACATACTGGAAGAGTCATAGGTGACTGCCGATGGCACCAACATCTGTCCTTGTCTGAATGCTTCATCGTAATATGCATGCGTCGAATATCCATATGTACATACGTTTAAACTTCAAAGCTCGCGAAACGAAAGCGTATAAAATTATTAAAAAATAGGACGTTATTGTCTCAAAATATCAACGAAGCAAAATAAAATATCTTTTCATGTAAATATAACCTTACTTCGTAGATAATTTTAAACCAAGCTTTAAGATTATGCATTGAATTAATTTAAATTATATAAATATATAAAATATATGTGTATTTTAAATGTCACAGCAAACAAGCATTCAGATAAGGACGGATAGATGTTGGAGACACTTTTACTACATTGGTTACATTACGATATAGTCTTTCCAGTATGTATATTCTAAGTATACTTCCCATTAAGTTCTGTCACTTTTCTCTTTCTTTTTCCGAGTGCAGCTTTTTAGGAAGGTCGAGTTGCTGCTACTTGAATGCAAGATTAATACTATCCGTCATACGACACCTATAAATATTACAGATACATCTATAAATATTACATCAATATACGTTTAATCAAATTAAAAGATTGAGTTATTTAATTAAATATGAATTAAGGCGAATGAGAATAAAAATTATCAATTGATATTAGTTATAAGTATTTGCGATAAAATCATTTAGTCAAGAAAAAAAAAAAGAGAAAGCTAAAGAAGAAGGCAAGAGAACTTGTTTTATATGCGAGCTAATATCTGCGCGATACAAATAAATTATACAGGATCGCCAATCCATCGAGCTGGAGACCTATTATAGATACTAAAAATTAAATTAGACGAAACAGATTAAAAATAGGGAAGGAGGAGAAACATCAATAACACCTTGCGAGATCAGATTATATCATAGTCTCGCTGCAGCCAGTCATGCTGTCGAAATATGACTATATGTTTGGGTAAGAATCGCGTTCGCAAAAAGCTGCACTACCACTGGACTCAGCCAGTGGATTGCATTCGTCAGAGCGTATCGTATTTTCGAGGTAACACGATGTTTCTAGAGTCTTGTTAAGTTAGGAACCCGGGTTGGGATTATCGCCATTTCTTTGCCTTGCCTCAAGCTGCTTCGCCAGCAGAGTGACCTCCCAATTATTGTAGCCGTCCTGCCGCGTAATCTTATCATCATCATCATCATCATCATCCTCATCAACATCCTCTTCCTCTTCGTCATCATTCTCTTCTTCTTCTTCGTCCTCGTCATCGCTATCGCTTTTGGAAAAACCGATATTAAAGTCTTCATCGGATCTGCTGTCACTGTTCGATTCAAGGTCTATCGCCACGTCCTTCCGCAACAGTTTCTGGGGTACTATTGAGTTCGGCAGCTCCTGCAGTTCCAGAGTTTCTCTTTCCGAATGTTCCTCCCACGATCGCCTGCTGCGTGAGCTTGAACCAACGGACGAGGACGAGTGTCGATCGCGAGACCCGAGGACGGTGTCCACAGAGCTATCACGCATGAAGGGATGATCCTCACGATCGTCGTCGAGGTCATCCTCCATGGAAGCATCGTGCTCGGTGCTATCCCCACCGGAATCATCTGCTCTCCGCAGTTTCTTTCGCTCTAGTTGCTGAATGTGTGACTGTAGCTGCGATATTATTTCGTCACGCTTATGTATTTCCAGCTCTAGCGACGTGAACTTATCTTGCACATCTTCCTGAAATGTCAAAAGCAGTGATATGATTAATTAAGACAGCGGGCAGTATGTCATACGGTAATAGGGAACTTCTGCAAGCGGGGTTGGATAATTGATAAACGATGGGCTTGATAAACGTACATCTGGTGATGAGAAGTACCAAGTTCAGGATTTTGGGAAACATGCTTAAAACGGTGATGGGTTTAATTTTGCAGAATTACACGAGCGAGTACAGTCTTCTTTGCTTCAAGAGCAGAAAATATAATAGCAGATCTAAAACAATTCAAAATTAAAAATAAATTATTAATAAGGAAAAAAAATATAAGCGTAAATTTATTTTCGCCGGTAAATTCCGCCGATTATTTGTACTGTCAATAAATATCGATATTGAAGAGTGTTATCGGAATGTCTCTCGCGAGAGCAGCCCTTTGATAAAGACCCTCCCACGTGATGACAGGGAGCGATACACAAAGCTCACCTATTGAAAGCAGGGACAAAGGAAACGGCAGTCGCGCTTCTCACTCACCAAGCCTGCTTTGATGACCTCGCCGACCCCATAGAGCAATTCGTCCAAGCACTCCTCCCGCGGCCAAGATGTTGTTTGTATCGAGACATCACCGGCACTGCTCACAGGACGGAAACTAAATTTATTGGGCGGCGGCAGTGACAGCTGATCCTGGTTGCTGGACAGCGGGCGATATTTTGACGATTGTAAGAGTTGCTCGGACGGCGGGCTCTGCAGCGTGTACTTGTTGAAGGTCACACTCTTGGATAGCTTTGAGTGCCGCGCGGCGTAACCCTCAATCGTCGGCGCTCTCATCAGCTTTTTCAGTTCGGCGTCGCGATCAGGCGTACTCGTCGCAGAGGTCTCGGAACTGTCAGCCCTACTGCTGGCTGATAGTTTCTTCAGGATGCTCTTCAAATTCTGCCTCTCGAGCGTTTCGTTCTCTGGCGATAATTGCTCTGGTGACGCCGACTCTTGTCGATCCTATTATAAAACAACAGAGTTGAGCAGTAACTAATTAAAATGTTAAAAATTGAGAAAAGATTAAAAAGTTAATGACTTTTTAATTTAATTTCGTTAATTTTAAATACATTAATTTTTAACTTTAGTTACTTTTAAATTTTAATTTACTAACTTTTTTAAATTAAAAATTTTGCTATCCCTCTAAATATTTTTATCCCCGCTATTTTTTTTATTAAATATTAGAGAATTAATTTAGAAAAAGTTTAATGATTTTATGATTAGAGACTCTATAATAAGAGTCACACCATACGGTGGCCAGTTTTTATTGACTCTCGCTAGATTTTGTCCCACTTATTTTGAATTACACTAATTTTAGGTATTATAAATATTATATTTCAGCAATATAAATATGAAATCAGATAAAAAATTGATGTAAAATAGTACTGCACATCCATCTATTTTCTAAATTTTTACGTATATTTTTTGTAATAAATATCTAGTCGATGTAGCCGTAAACATACGTGAGCAGTCGTTTTCATCGTTAAAAGAAGTAAGATAAAGGTTGAAGAAAAAGAGATTATGTAAATATACTTTTCTCTCTCGCAAGATTTTGACGAAAATACCTTATGCTTTGATTCTTAAGTGTAACTTACATGTGAATAAAAAAATTAAATTTATCTAATAATCTATATTGTTATTTCAAATAATATCATTAAAAAAAATTAGAACATTCTGATCTCAAAAATAATTTTTTTCAAAATAAACTTTTTTTAAAACTTAAGTTAATTCAATCTTAACTTAACTTTAATTAAGTTAAATTTTTATTCTTCAACTCTCATTTTTAGAAATACCGTTCAAAGAAAGACTACAGAATTGTAGAGGATTGTCATAGTAAATATTTATATAGCAGATGCTTGGCGTGTCCGGGTAGCATTTATTATATTCTTGTAAGTTCATACATAATTAACCTACTGTTCTTATTTATGAACCGGTTTATACTGTATTCGTAATCCATTGTGCTCGACTTTACTACTACTACTTTATAAGTCTACTGTACTACTACTTTATAAGAGAAAATGAATTAACTATAATAGAATATATATTATAGTTAATTCATTTCCTCTTATAAAGTATTTTTTAACAAAAATAGGTCGGTGTCGTTGTAGTCAGTCCGTGTCGTCGTCGTCGTCAGCATCGGTCGGCGTCACCGGCGTTAGTCGATCGGCATCATCAAAGACAGTTGGCGTAGGTCGGGCGTCGTGTAGTCAAAATCGGTCAACGTCATCGATATTAGTTGTCAGTTGACGTTGGTCAGTGTCATCGTCATGTAGCAATATTAAAAATAATGTATAAAAAATTTATTAAAAAATGTATTTATAAAAAATTCATTACGTATTTAAAAATCTACTTACTTGATTATATTTGGCCAGCTTCCTAGTGTACTCGATGGCACAGGTCTCCGAGTGGCTTCTCGTGAGGTTGCTGTCAAACTTCGATTCGACGTTATCGCCGCAATCAAGGGATGAGCTCCTAGCCGCTTTCTCTAGTTCGGCCAGCTTCTGCCTTTCGTTGAGGATTTTGAGCTTCTTAACGAATGGCAGACCGCAATACTCTGGCGAGAGGTCATCAACGGAAGCATACATCTTAGTTTGCTGTAGTTTTTTGGCCGGTGAACTTTTCTGCGACGAATTATCCTTGGGAGTCAATGATGCATTTTTCAACATGGTCCAGGGCTTGATCAGCTTGCACACAGTGCGTGTCTCAACCTGCGAGGTTGTGGTCACAGTAGTCATAGCGACACTCTGGCCATCTGAGGACGATTGCTCGTCCGATTGCGTGCTCGTTTCCTCGGGAATAGTGCTTTTAGGCAGTAGAGATTCCTTGGGCATTTCTCTCTCTATTTGAGTGGTCTCCTGCTCGTTTTTTGTCTTTAGCTGAAGTATCCTCTGCAAAAACGGCAAGTTCGGATTGGTGGGGTTCAAGGTCTCCGAGATTGGTGGTACATGTAGTTCTACCGTATTAGTCGATGTGTCCATCAAATTACGCCGTTCCTCCCTCTCCTCCTTTTCTTTCAACAGCCTGAGCCTGGACAGCAGCGGAAGACCGGCGCCCAGCGGCGACACCGGCTGTTCCTGAGTATTAGACAAAGACAGGTCTTGGCCGTCGTCGATCTTCTGCTGCCGTTTCAGCGTTGGCACCTTCGGCGCCAATGGCTGAAGCTCCAGGCTTTCTTCCGGCCGAGTGTTGCGCCTACTCTTCCGCAGGACGTTCTTCAGACCCTTCACGTCACTCTTCAGCTTATCGACAATCCTCTTACCAGTGCTGTTGTCGGACGAGTCATGACCGGGGGATGCAGATCGAAACGATTCCCGCACTAATTTCTGTGCTTCCAACAGTCTCTTTCGACCGAGATTTTGCAAGATTTCTTGCGCTTCCGGATAGTCCGTCATCGCCGTCAGCACGTCCTCCCGCGATAGACTAAACAGCTCGGAGTAACCCACTGAACGAACATCGGCTGTGCGTCTGAAAATTTTTTCGAATTTTCAACTTTAAGAATTTAGCTCTCATAAAGTGTGCGAAATTAAGAAAACATATAATTTTATGATTACAATTAAAATTGTTTATAAAAAGGTAAATTCTTCAAAAATATTTTTTGCATTTCTAAAATATCTCAGTTTTTTTTTTAATAATTATTTATATGTGAAAAAGCAAATTTCTTTTGCAGCTCGTGTAATTGTCTACTTCAACTTCACGAAATGAGAAACGAATCTATTATAGATCTTGACGCTATCATACCGGGCAGAAAAAGAACCAGAATAATTTTACTTACTTATTCAATCCGTCCAAATTGAGTATACCAATCTCGCCGAAGAAGTCCCCAGCCTTCATTGTCGTGAGTATTCTACCGTTTTCGCTGATCACTTCCAGTATACCGTCGGCTATTATGAACATCTCACGAGCAACCTCGCCCTTTCGACATATTGAATCGCCGGGAGTGAATATGTAGGCCTTCATCTTCAGAACGAGATCACGCAGAAATTCTGGTTGACATTCCTGTAAAACACCGATGATTCGTCAAAGAAACTGTATACGGTGTCTCAACAAAATTAAGTAAATCTTTGATAATCAAATATAATTTGCCAACAATCTCTTGCGAATAGCATATAAAAGAGCTGAATAAAAATCTTGTGATTACATTAATAACTGGCGCTTGCATAAATGACCTTATAATTGATTCCTCTTCGAGAGCCTCTAGGACATCAAATTGTTCGTTTATTATTCTCAGACTCAATATTATACGTGCACAATTACACGTAATTAAATTCATATAGATTTCATTCTTTAGAAAATTGATATTTTCACCATCTCCTTCCCAAACGTCACACAATTTCCTCTGGACAATAAAAGAGAGATTTCATTTCTAATATGGAACAGCCGTTCAGATTTTATTACATTGGCGTTGGCGTTCGAGAGCACAAATTTCTAACTTCATAATCGTTTTTAAATTTAAAGCTTCTACACCATTTCTGTAAAAAAAAAAAGACAATTTATGAAGACTTAAACATTAGCCTCGAGCTTTTATCGCATTTTCTATCTTGCGTGAATATATCCATATAATTTTAATCTTTACTTTTATAATCTTCTGTTAATAATACAAAAAAATTGTATTATCTTTTCTGATAAAATTAAACGATAAGTGAACTTTTCCGAAAAACATATATTTATAATACACCCATATTTTTTAATCAAAAATATTATCACATGAAATATCTCATTTTTTAATACACAAAATAGACAAATAAAATTAAAAATAAAAAAATTGTCGGCCTTAATAAAGAAAAATTCTGAAAAATTATAAATTCGATTTTAATAATAAAAAATTTTTCTAATAAGAAATTAAGACATTAAAGTGATACAAGTAGAAAAGAATGAAACTCTATTTATAATAATCAGTTATTTCGTATCTCGTTATATCAGTAAGGATATATCTGATACATTAATTTAAGTGTAATGCTATAATGAATGACATTAACATCTTTTCAACCAGACGATTTAACAGATAAATTGGATTATCTACCACGCCTATTCCATGTTATCTGATACTCATGTCATGTCGTTTGTCTCGTTCTTCAAGTCAAGTCGCAGAGTCATGGATTTACAAACCTGCAGCTATATGTTTATAATTTGCAGTTTATAGTTTACGAATTTATCACAGTATATTTATATATTTCTACTTTAATCCTAATATAAGTTGTCATAAATCGTACGATTTCGATGGCGTGCTAATTCTTTATAACACTCACATAGCAAATTTATATATTGTAATTTAAAATATAATAAATCTGGAGAGATTGGAATAAGCAAAGAAAGATGGATCAACATTTACGAGATTGCGACGGGTGACTCTTCACGTTTTGCTCTTTTGCAGCCTTTGACAATCGCGAGGTGGCAGTCGTAATTCTTCGTATTCTTCGTAGATATAATTCTTTTCTCGGCTACACCATGATACAAAGACTTTGTATCATGAGCTAGACCTTGTCAGTTCTCAGAAACCTCCGCTAATAGAATCGATCTTCCGCGATATTTTATTCAATCGACAATGCACACCATCGATTAGTGAACGCGTTTCCGCGTCACACAAGCGTTTCCTTACATCACCTGCTTTGATTTGTGAAGAGAACACAACCAGAGATCTCGAGGCTGTTATCGTCGAAGCCGCTTGACTTTATTCAGCCGATCTACAATGGGCCTCGTTAAAATGCAGTCAGAACGAATGCGTATATTGACGCAAACACTACAACTAGTGAAAAAAAAATACGGGGTGTTTGAATTGACGGTGCAAATTGGCATATTCTTCGGCCAGTTTAAAATCGATTTTTCGATGGTGAGAATATTTATAATTTTTGAATTACCAACAATAAAATATTTTTGAAAGACTTCTTTTATCCACTCTAAATAAAAAAGGAATCGGAAATAAATAAAATGTATTTTTTATTAATCTCCTAAGTTTTATTCTTTAATAGAAATTTAATTTGTTTTAGATTGAGAGAAATATTTAACAACATGGACAACGAAATGTAAGAATATTAATTTAAGATCAAAATATTTAATACTAGAAATTAAGAATTATAGAGAAAAATGTACAATCAATTTTCTAAAAACGTTTGTAAATCTTATAATATCGATGCAATTCCTAGAAGAAAAAATATTTTATTAAGATTTGCAATATTTATTTTTTTTGATAGTATTAACCCGCATTGAGAATCGCTGGTCGATTTTTTAACAAAAAAAAAATAGGTCAACTTTGGAAAGTAGGCTCCTTAAGGGCATAGTAAGAATGCCATTAAAAGGATTTCAAATTTTGAAAAAATATATTTGTCTTGGTCTTTAATGGGTTAATCTTTTCGAATTGTTTACAAAAATTTTTTTCTGTAGATAATTTTTATAAAAATGTTAACAATAGTTTCGATAAAAATTTTGATAATAATCTTTCGACAGTATTCAATTTTTATAAAATTAATATTATTTTTCTGTTGAGTTTTTGCAAGATTTGTTAGAAAAATATGCATGTTCAAGAAGATTAAAACATTATATATTCCTCGATATAATACTTAATGGCTATCGTAGGAAAGCCGGGATCGCATGTCGCAACGGGTGAGTTATCATAACTTTAATAATTCAACTGTTACATGCGCTGTGAGTAAGCGAAGTCACTGTTGCGCAAAAAGGATTTTCAGTAAGTTGTGTATGCAGACACGATCGTTTGTGACGTCTTGTACAAATGCACTCGCTATTTCACGTCTCTCTTGCTTAAAAAAATATTTTTTGTGTATGATGTTTTTTGTATACAATCTATCTATATTATTGTGGATTATACGTAAATATTATTGCACCCTGTTATGTAAAAATATACCTTTTTGCCCAGTTTCACTGACATCAAGTGTATTACACTCAATAAGACATAGAGGATCGATTAAACAGCTTTTGATTTTTTAGGATACACGTATAATCGTGAAAAAGTTTGAAAGCGTATTCACCTTTTTACATCTATGAAGTAATTAATCAGAAGCCATTTTTTTATGTGCTCTGTAGATTTGGGACGCAATGGGTAAATGAATCAATGAACAGTGATTACGAGACACCGCCAAGGGTAGTTCAGAGACGTTCCTATTGAAACGGTCCGAGTACGACCGCAATTAAAAATGGCACATAGACTCGCCAATTACAGGCAATCGTAATAGCAGCTCGCGAAAATCTCTCTCTCTCTCTCTTTCTCTTTATTCGTCACGCCGTCAATGCTGTATAATTCCCTTCTCGAATCGAGAAAGGGATGAATAAAAGGGATCCGAGTGAATCACGCAGACTGAATCACCTAGTCGCTTTAAACTTGCAACTCGAGATCTCTCCGATCTAGATTCGTCGCACCGTGAACTTCATTATCTTCGCAGTGCAATGTATATTGTACTCACGAATCCAATCAAGAATAAATATGAGCTAGCGTGCAGTTAGCATCAGAAAAAGACGATCGCAATACCCAAGAACATATAAATGAAAAAGCTGATGGAAAAAAATAAATTGTTTATTGAGGATGTATATATATATATATATATATATAACGCGATCAAATCGAAATAATACGAAAAATATCAGTGCATGTAAGATCGCGCTGAAATGGATATATATACGTATGTGCAAAGATATACATACGTATGTGCTGATCGTAAGCCGTGGCGGCAAAGGTATTACAGTACCATGAAA
>NW_017305673.1:241229-263563 GCF_001594115.1 Trachymyrmex septentrionalis
TCTACTATGCGGGCTTTTTCAAACCCATGCATTCAATTTAAAGGTAATTCTAACGATGGTGATTCCGGCTTGTAACTTTTTAATCCTAGCCGACTGATTCACTACAAAATTTATATATATATATATTGTGGAGAGAAGCGATATTCAGTTTATAACATAATTGACGTCAAACTTTGATCTTTAAATTTATGAAAAATCAGTAAAAAATTTTGACAGAAAGCACATTTTATAATTCCACATATCCTTGAATTCCGAATTTAATTAGCCGACATTTCTCTCGTAAGTCTTTCGTAAGATATCTTTTTCACTTCGCATTTTTGGTACATACCGTTCTTTCATTTTTAAAACTTCTATAGATTAGGAGCTAAATGGTCCATAGTGCACTTCATCAAACTTATCGAGAACTTGGCACACATAAAACCTTAAATTAGAAAACTGCTTGTAAGGAGCATTTAAGGTAAATGCTGGAGGGTTTAAATCGTTTATTGTACAAATCGATATTCTTGTATACTGCAAAATAACATAGTCGAGAAGCTAAATCAATTAGTTTTGGTCTCAATACGTTGCTAGCGCAACATGCCGCCTATGCACATTACACTAAAATATTATATCTTTTATTTACATTTATAGTTTAGTTCGTGTTTTTTTTTAACCTCAACGCTTGATAGAATCAAATCCCGTCTATGATTTTATAAATCCGATTCGAATTTTTCAATTTTGTTTTTCAAAGATGCCCTTTTTTGATCTGTGATAGACCTACTCTGATAGAACACTTTAAACGTGCTATTGTGAAGCAAGTTAGTTGCTCTAAATGAATAAAGGGATCGAGCGAGAAAATAGATTGGAGAACCGGATGTAACTGGAAATGAAACAATTTTTACCTTCGTGTCACGGCAGAGACCAACTGAGTGTTCAATTAAAACGACTTTTGATGCCTTCCACAGCCATTTTCTCGCGCCTACCTCATCTATTTCGTGTCGCGTTAATAGTTCTCTCGAAAATATCCTCGAGGATATACTCGGTTGACCCAAAAACCGCGGTCGTAATTTAAACCCCCATCCGCAGAAGACACGCGATAAGTAGCTCCCGGGCTTACCTTAGAATCGACATGGGAGAAATAAAATAAATTTTGTCGCTAGAAACGAGATCCTGAAAATGGCATAAAATCGCGGCGACTGCTTCCAGCGGCACGATCGCAATTTCAGGAGCTTCGACTAAATTGAATAATAACATTCATAAGAAAGAAATAAGTCTCGGAAATGCATAACAGACTCAAAACGCCACGACAAGATTTCACACGTTTGAATATCTGCTTGCTTGTAAATTTCTAAGAAAAAATTAATAAAATAATGCATCCATATATTCTGAGGAAAATATTGTTTATACACTATAATAATGTTTATATAATATGATAGTATCATAAGACATTTCTGCCTTTCTTTTCTTTTTCCTTTCATTTTTCTTTTTCTTGCCTTTTTCTCATTTCTTTTCTTTTCCCTTTCATCAGTTTTCTTACCTTTCGGAGAAAAGGAGAAAAGGAAAGGAAAACAAAATGGCGAGCAGAAAGGATGTCTCTAAGATAATGGAAATTCTTCGGACGCACGAAGATGACGATCGAGGTTCCTCTTTCACCAATTCCGATTACTATCTGCTTACATTTCTCTCTCGAACAATATCCGCTGCAGTTATCGAACGTAGTAGTCCTGAAATATAAGTGGCCAGGAGCACTTTGACAGTCACGTAATACGCAACGTAAAATATGTTCAGATAAATTTAATGTAGATAATTGATAAGTAACTAGGAAAATTTGTCCAAGTACAGAAGAGAGAGAGAGAGAGAGAGAGAGAGAGAGAGAGAATTTATTATTTATTAAATTTATTAAATTAAAAGAAAAGATTGTATATTAACTTTTTTCAGGCAGCTATTATAAACACAACTAAAAACTCTAGAAGACAAATTTAGAAGACAAATAAAAAAGTAAAAGAAACAATCTAAATAAAATTTTATATAATATATTAGATACTACTGATAATATAACACAAATACAGTTTTTTACTTTATTGTTTATTAGTGTTAAATATTTTTAGAAGACAAGTGTGGCCAAAGGCTAAATCATGATAACATTTAATTGTCTTTATAATTTGAAAAGGTTATGCATTATATGCAATTTACTTAAAATTATCTATAACCGTAGTTACGGCATTGCGCTTTGTCTGCGGTTTGCGAAATTCAATTTGTCGACGTATCGCTTTAATACGTCATCTGCCGGTGGTTGACACAACGCGGGCGACATAACATTGTGTTAGTCCTCGGTCGTTGACATGGTGGTTAGTGTGTTAACACTTTGGTGAACATTATATGACATTCGTAGCATAACGTAATAAGCGTCATTACAAACGGTCAGAATTACAAATGATCATAATTGACACGTGCAATTCTTGCCGAAGCTGTGAAAAACAGCTTG
The DNA here is from genome assembly GCF_001594115.1 of Trachymyrmex septentrionalis. Lineage (NCBI taxonomy): Eukaryota > Metazoa > Arthropoda > Insecta > Hymenoptera > Formicidae > Trachymyrmex > Trachymyrmex septentrionalis. The sequence continues at coordinate 243,694 of NW_017305673.1, forward strand.
TAAAACAAGTTGATTTTCCTATTTACTTTATTAAATTGTTAATCTTTAATAGGATTTTAAAGAGTTTAGCACAAAAGTGGTTCCCTTCTCTCAAGAATATGATAAAATGATCTTAAAGCGTGCGAAGAGTTTGAGAAAATTAAATTTAGATCAATCTTTTCAAACTTGTAAGAAAGTGGGTTAACTGCGCGATTATGATCTCCGATGGTACCTGAATCTTCCTACTGCGAACGCAACTCTCCTTTATAAGATGGAATTTTCAGAGCGTCGCGCATACAAAAGATATATTATTGTATATCCGTTGGCCGTCGTGCTCTGCACTGAGTACATATGTATGAAGGAGTTGGATTTATTACAGAGATTGGATTTATTGCAGCGTAATTTATACATTTCACGTCTCTTGTTACCGTCGGACTTTCAGAGCGTCGCGAAATAACTTCATGTTTCGTGGAATGAGTCGACTAGGACGGACAGTATTTCCCACTTTTGGATGTTTTTAATTTTAATCGGTAGCAAAATATGTATACTATAGTGACAATAGGTTTTTCGACTTGTCAGAATGTTTAATTCTTGGCTCATCTTTTCCTGCATTGAGGAAAATGTTTGGTTAAAAATGCACAAATCAAAAGATTCTGATTATATCAATCAGAATTCCGATTATCTCAATTAGAATTTTCGTAAATTTAACTACAAAATTTGTTAGTAGATTTATAATCAGAAAATTTTCTGGTTAAAATCTATACTGAAATTCTAGTTGAGATAATCAAAATTCTGACTGATTTAATCAGAAACTTCTGGTTTTTTATTAATTTTCAACCAAACCATTTTTCTTACAATTAGTGTGAGAGCTCCAGGATTAAAGTAGTGACTTTCGATTCTCAGATAGTTTGGCATACGTCGGCATCAGTTAAAGCTCTACTTTCTTTCTTCAGTAATTAATAAGTGTCTGAACAACTCATTTTGTATGTTCCAATTCAAATTAATGAAATTTTATTAGATGAGTACAAATCGATATCGACCGATTGCTTTGACAGCCGTCCGAAATGCGCCGATCTCATTATTCCGGTAAGTCTGTGCGCTTGTTATCTTAAGGACTATATTCTGACAGTCTCTGTCTCGGAAGAAGCTTGAACGAGTTTATTTCCGCTCTACTCTATTTGTAAACCACGAAGCTATCCTGTTTCATAATCCAATTTTCGTGCAGGGTACAACAAAAAATCTGACACAATTTCCAGATAAAACAGTATAAACATGATATATTGGAACATAAAATTTATCTCATCGAGAAAAAATTAACTTTAGAGCCAAGAAATCTCATTAAGAACGTCCGTCGTGGTTTTATAAACATTGTGATAAAAATATGCGGTTGATAAAAAGAAGCGCAAGAGAGAAAGATTTTAATTAAAATATGTTCAATACACTTCCGCATCGTTCAATATGCTTAATTTCCGTTGAGACTTGCTATGATCTCCTCGTTAGAAGCACAAAATCAAATTTAATCACGTCTGCAGTGAGCGTCCAGATGCTCAAGTTTCGCGCAAATAACGTTATAATATATCGAATAAAGACCCACGTTCATCTATTACTTACACTACAAAATAAGCAAATTTGTCTGAAACACGTGTAAATTGCGCAAGGTGATGCAATGTACATTGGCAATAAATCATTTGCTATCACAATATTAATCATTGCTGACACAAAAAATAAATAAATTTTTATTTCGGATCTATTTTATTGGTACTTTAATGGAGGGTAAAAGCGAAATATATGTAAATTTAATCGGCTTAATTTTATTTTAAATTCGTATTATAATTTATAATGCGACAAAAATGTGGAATAAAATTCTGCTGATAATTAAATGCTTCCGATCATAAACTATTATTCTGCAAACGATGAATCGTGCCTAAACAATAGAAGGAATAAAATTATGAAATTATGTTGTGAGAAGAATATGCGTACGTTCTCATACATCATTTTTCAAAGCCGCGAAAGCAAAGTTATCGAATATCCTGAGCAGGATCACTGAATGAATAATGTTGCGTTGTAAGTTTACTGCAAATATCATTAAGTGCTGAGGTAAGATAGCGAAGTTTCGGCTTTGTTTCTCCACGGGTGAATCTATCATGAAGGAATACCAGTACTGACGTACGTTCGACAACTTTAATTACTTCTCTCGTTTGGCTGTATATTCTCGAGAAAGATAAAATGAGATAGAAAGAAAGAAAATCGATATTCATCGAATTTTCTAAAATTGAAAATTCATCCCAATTAATTATGTATCCGATCACAAATGTATTTTGCGGAAAATTTCACATGAGGAATTTTCAAATGCAATTGAATTTTTCAAATAGAAGTTACGCGTTTCAACGATTACGATTTGTTGCAATTTTTCACGATTTCTTCCTCGTCGAGAGCCCTCAAGAAGCCTCGCCAAGCTTACAACGGCCACTCCACTTTATATCAGTTTATCACGTACTCGCCATTTACCCTCCAGGGATTTAACTTTTTAGATCTACCTTCAGTATCGCGCTTTATTCCCATTCTTCTTTCTACTGTCATGCGGGTTTTCCATGAAAAAATATATCCGGAGCACAATCGTTTTGCAACGCGTTAAAAATGTGATTTCGACAAACAAATTTTTCACGTCAAAGCAACTCTTAACGTCAAAACAAAAAATTCTAAAAAATTCGTTAAACGACTTGGTCGAATATTTTTAACGTGTAAGGCGACGTGAGAGAAATTCTGTACGGCAAAAACTCGAGACGATCAAGAGAAATTCACCGCGGCACTTTGTCTCCATAATGATTTTGCGTCGCTCCCTGACCGTAAAACTTTCCGAATACTTCCCCTTGCACGTACTTCTCCGCACCTGTATTCTTTTTCTTATTTTTATCGGATGACAAGCTTTCAGCCGCAGCGGAGGAAAAGGATTTACAAGAGATACGCCGCCGCTCACCACTTACAAACAAAAATTGCCTCTCGTTCTGATAACGGAACTTAAATGGTTACATGAGTAAATCTCCTTCACTAAAGTTCCTGAATCACCGAAGTTGCTGCGATCAGCTGGTAGCAACATACAAACTATGATAACTCATAAAAAACACTTCTGCTCTTAATGATTTTAATTTTAAGTGACTATATCGCACAGAAACGACTTGATCCTCTTGATCCTCGAACTTGGCGATAGCCTTTTGCCGCGATAGAAAAAAAAAATTATTTTGACATTCCTCTATATTGTCTCTTTCGAGTTCGTCGAAGAAGTCACAACACACATTCGAAAAATAGCGAGAAATATAGTACGCATAAATGGAAAAACGGGGACGACTCTAATTGAGTTGTGTCATAAACGTGGCTGTCTTTAAAATCTCACTCATGTGCTCTCTTAAAAGTTTTCCTCTGAACGTAAGGTACACAAACCAATGTTTTCGCTCAAATATTTGCCCGGCTTTAACGTCGTTCCTTTAACAGAGATTCATATATATCCCGAATCTACTGAAATCTTCCTCGGGATTGTATTTCTCATGAAAAACCGCGCGATATTTTACCACCGCAAATTGCACTTACTTATTAACACATTGGATCATGTGACACGATAAGACCAAAAAGGAGCAATTTCCATTTTGTTGTCTAATAAAAAATAAATACTACGAGAATGAGTTAACATATCAAAGGGATTTTTCTACCATACGCTTAACAAGCTAAAATATTTTAATTGCAAAATCCATTGGTATCTTCCAAAATTTTACATCTTTAAACATTAAGAACATTTACTTTATTGCTGTTTATATACATCGTTTATTACGAATTACACGGATACTTATTACGGCATATTTACTGAATTAAGTTGTTTGTGTCGTTAACGGAAAATGCATAATCTAGTTATTTTTTGGCGCTTCAACAAATAATCATAAAAAACATTCGTTACATTTCCCTCAGAGCAAATTGACTTCTATTGTGGACGTAAGAATCCGCGCTTACATATCACTGCTTTTCGTTGAATTTCATTGAGAATATGGGGAAAAGCTACTCGCGCATATATGAATAGAGGTGGCTCACCTGGAAAATAGTGACCTTCTTCAGCACCGTGAGGTTCACGTGCAACGCCAATTCGGTCTTGAGCTTGTCCGGGAGTAGACCGAGAGCGGTATTAATGTCACCCCCGCCCTGTATCCGGCCGCGCGACCAGCTGTAGTCGTACCATCTAAGCACCCGTCGTTTCATACCACCCGGCACCTTGTGATGTCTCATGTAGGTCTTGGCGCCATCCAGAAGCCTTTCAAATTCAAGACGGTTCGCATTCCTGTTTGTGATGACGTTGCCAACCTGCCCGACGATCGTCGCGAATATGAAGACGCCAATCAAGTAGCTGACTATCGTGAATACGTATCTGCAAATCAAGAAGGGAGAGCCGATCAGTTCGAGAGGATGTGATCAGTGTCCTCCGTTTATGGACGAATGACCCGGAAGCCTTCCTTCTCTTCCTTTTATTTTCTCCCGTTCTTTCTTACTTGCCTTCCTTCCCTTTCTCTCTCTCTCTCTCTCTCTCTCTCTCTCAGATCACACTCTACCACTCTCTCCTTTTCATTCACCCTCTCAGTCGTACACTGACATGTGCAGCCACACGTACACGCACTCACGTACACACAACGTACGAACAACCGCAGACAATCTGCTCTCGTACCCTCTATTTGATCTCTTTGCCAATTCGCAAAACGGAAAGAGCGGTGGTGGAACGTGTACTTTGCATTCAGCCGCAGAACCATTCATTGATATTCTGACTGAACGTGATTGCTGAATCAATGAATAGTCAAGTGTCATTATAGATCGTTAAAATTCCCATGTTTCTCAAACTAAAGCCTTAACGAACTCAGAACTTAAAATTCGCTCCTGACACAGCTTGTTAATAGTTAACCGAGCGTTTAGACATTCTAAACAACGCATATTTAATTTCTTAGATAATATCGCAAAAATTTCGCAATCGATAAATTAATCCAGCATCGTAAAACTCTGAAATCTTTAAAACTTTGTAATATATTTTAAGTTAGCAAAGATTTTAAAGAAAATATTCATTTTCATATTCCTGGCATAAATTTTATATTCTTTTATATTCTTTTTAATGGATTTTATTTAAGTTTCATTAGATCGGATTTTATATAGACTAGTTTCATTGATAATTCATGATTGAAAATAATAGACTTTTAACAAGCCTATAACTACAGAAAAAAGAAAACAGACGGAATCTTCAAAAAATCTTACGTTTCATTCAAGAAAATTTACGAGATTTAAAGCTGTGGTTAACACAACGTTCCGCGATTTCGGAACCATTATATTCTCTATCGTAATGGTACCTGTCCGATCTTTCTGACCGACATGCTCGCAACAAACAGTTCTCTTTGCCCTATTTATCTACAATTCGCGATTCACCGTACCTCAAAAGATATTCTTGCCTCTTTTCGTATATCGGCACACAACTGGCATACACATACAGATACAGATACGTATATGGAAACATTTCACACATAAGCACGCTTTTTCCTTCGACAACCTCAAACCGACTCGGTTTTCTAAGAAAAACATCCTTTCGCTCTTCTTCCTTTTGTTCCTTCCGGCACAAAATTCTCTCGCTTCCGCCAGCCTCGAACTTTTCCTCTTTCAGTATTTCTCTCATACGTTCATTCCCTGTGATGGCTCTCTCTCTACTCATCAACGCGCAACGCCAAGAGCGATTGTTCTATCGATTGATTGATACTCGAAACCACTCTCCCTTTTATTCAAACATCAATAATTTCTTTTTAAGATTTTAAAACAGAAATAATTGATATAGATATACATAGATATATCCATTTACGCTGATTGATTATGTAAATATTTTTTCAGGCTAATTATAAAATAAAATTGATATTTACTAATTAGCTCTCGTTTGTAAAAAAATTCGGAAAAATCCAATTGCTCGTATTGTTTTGATTAAATACTTTTTCGTGATTAATTACGACGTGATTGACATCACTTATTCCTAGATTGCTTCACATTTTTTTGCTTTAGATCGGTTTTTACTTCCGTCATTTCGAATATCACAGTTCAACGCTCTTATTCACGTTAAAATGTACGCGCACAAATGTTCATTTAATCTTTTCGCTTTCCTAATCAAATTGCTTAATCAAGCTATATTTTTTTTATACACTGGCGTTCTCACAATCCGTTTTTCTTTTATATTAAATCGAATACGAATCATTTATTCGCTCATTTCGCTCATGTTCGATAATTTCCATTCCATCGATACGAACATCTTTGAAACAAATCGCGATTGATAAATCGCATCAGTGTCCGAATTCTAAAATTTTTATTGTGAAATCTTAATTAATGAACACGTTTTTATTCTAAATAAAATATTCCAATTATATATATTAATATATATAAGTTAGTGTATAATTGAAATACTTTATTAAATTAAAAAATATATATTATAGACGAACGGAAGAGCACAAAAATAGTGAGACAACAGCAGAATTGCTAAAGAACTGCTCCCAGAAAACGAAACGAATTAGAAATTATGAATTACATTGAAATGAAATAATAAAAGCGTATCTTGTCTAATAAACGCAATAGAGAATAGAAGACAAGAATGCTTAAAGTATAAATGCAAGGCATATAAAAAGAATAGTAAAAAATTATTATACAAAGTAAGAGACAAATCAAATAAACAAAATTTTTACAGAACATACGAAGATAATTAAATTATATGTTCTATAAAAAATTATATAAATAAACAATAAAAATAATAATGTTGAAATATATACGGTTAAGATGATACGAACTTCGCGGCGGCATTAATTAATTAATTCAGTACTCCTTGTAATTTAATTTTAAACGCAACGTCTAGTCTCGTCATACAGTCAAACTTAAAGATTCGGAATAGCGCGTATAAACAAACGTGTAACTCAAAGAGACACACGCCATAATCCAGACAATTGTGTGGAAATGCGGCGAGCTCAGCAAACTATCGAGGATTGAAAGCGGAAGTGACCTCTCCCTCAGGGAAACCCTCAGGGCTACGAGTTCGCAGTCGAATCGTGAGAATGCAGTTTGCGATTCGTTCGACGTTACTCGAAATAAAGCGAGATCAAATTTGACTGGCTAAAATGAGATTCCAACCGATCGTTCTCTCGCCGTCTAAAGAGTTCTGCAGACAAATCGACCTTCCTGCAAGAATACTCATCCGATCATTAAGCGATCTTGCCGCCGGGCTACAAGTCAAGGACCAAATAGCCGGAAAGACACGCGATGTTAGAAGTATTTAAATCGTAAAGTCTGCGATCTCCGAAATTATAATATTGTTTCTCGCGGACGATCTCAAAACAATCCGTTTGTTGTTAGTGATAAGATAAATGGAGACCAATTAATGTTCCAGTTAATGTCACAGTTACTGGACATGATCCTATTATTGAATAAAATGACAAAAAAATGTTAAGTATTATGCTTCTAATAATACATACGACTCTGTCGAATAAATTCCTTATTTATAAAAATTTAATAAGATGAATTTATTTAAAATTGTACATATCATTAAAAGCTAAATATTTAACATTTTTATTACTTCTTTCAATTGAGTCATGTCATTAACTGGTACATTCATACCTCATATCTCGATGGGATTTATTTTTTCCTAATCCACGCGCGGTGAAAAATTACTTATACTATTTTATATAAAATAGTAGACAAGTCAGTTAATGAAATATAGGTGATAAAATAAAGAGAACATTTTTTTTATAAAATTATAAATTTTTTAATAGCTGCAATTCAATGTCTTGAAAATTTTGCTTTGATATATATTCGGTAAACATAGTTCTCATATGTATATTCTTGTCTTAGAAGATATTTAGTTTTGGTACATGTACAACGTTTCATGTACAGATTACGTTCCTGTTGAAGGAACGACAAAGGAGCGCGTGTACACTGTACAAGCACCGTTTGTAGATCATACAAACTTGTTTCGCTGACGGTACACGTTCCGCAAAAGACCCTCGCAATTTCTCGACCGCTTGGGTTAGCATGCCAACAGCTTATGAGCTCTATAACTTCGTTCATCACCATCGTTTTAATTGGTGAAATCCGCTGCCAACTTTAAAACCAAAAAGAAAGAAAGAGAGAGAGAGAGAGAGAGAGAGAGAGAGAGAGATTTTAGCTCTGCCTTCGCAAAATCTCTTTCAGCGTTTTGCGCGCATTGATAATCATCGATATTTCAATAAAGCAAGCAAAGTAATCTTGCAGGTTCTCATTTTGTTGAATCGTCTCGTAAAATGTATTCGAAGAATCCGAGAATGAGGGTGATCCCTCAACTCACTCCTTGAAAATGTTCCTCGCGGTATTCCGAGGGAGAATTTTAATTCTTGGGAAATTAGTTTTCATCGGGCGATGACAAATCCCATCCGCGCCTTTATAACTTATTTCTCACTTCAAGATCTACTAATAATTCAAGATCACTAATAATTGTTTCGCAAAAAAAAAAAGTGGATCGAAAATAATACTGTTGTATATAAAATGTTTTGGATATAATAGAAAAAATTTTGTACTATTGCTTTTTAAAATTAAGCAGTACTATCACTCGATAGAAAAAATGATTAAGTAGGTACGTGAAATCGAATAGACTTTTCAAGTTAAACGGTTTTATTGAGACTTTTAAATCGAGTTTCTCACAGTGCCATCGTGTTTGGATGCCAGAGTAATTAATCTACTGCTAAGAAGAGCGATAATTTGCGCGACAATGTCTCGCTAAGTTCGTTTTTCATTGTTCCTTTAAAGTCAGATAATGCTGCGTTCGATACTTTGATATTACTTTCGACATGAAAGTACGTAAAGAATATATTAAAAATTGAAGTTATACTGAAAGAGCGAGATCAGTTAAAAAAGAATAAATATCCTTTCATTCTCATAACTATGTTATACCATTGGAATGTTAAACAATATTAAATTAAAATCGTTATAATTTCTTGTAAAATTATCTGCTCAAGAAAAGATAAATTAATGTTATAATAATTCTTTCTTTTTTCTCTATTTCGCATGTAAGAAAAATTAATGTCCTTTCTTACAATTTATTATAATCTACTTTAGTTTACTGGTTTATTTGTTCATTTTCATCATAAAATATTATTACAATAATTTTTTCCCCACTTTAATATCTTATACAATAAGTCTATGTAAATATTTATAAGAATATTCTCTATTAAAACCAAATATAAAATTCTCTCATTTTACATTAGAATACTTTCAGAATCCGTAATTTTGTTTGGCATAGCAGAAGAAAACGAAATTTTAGCAATGGTCGTTTTGAATAATATCGAAATTTTCACGCTTTATGTAATTTATGTCATCAAAGATTCGTAAATTTCGACATTATCGTCATTCGAAGTTTTCCGCGTATTAATTTGTAGAGTGGAAAATTCGTGGATGGTATTTGATCACGTTATTGCTGATCGATAAATCGGTCCGTGATCGTCGATGCGCGTCGCGCAAGTTGCTATTACATGACGGATATACTATAATTCCGCTAAATCAAGGTTTGCTACTCCGCTCCGCTGAGCCGAAAACGGATATTGTATCGAATATCCATTTATTGCGGTATTAAGCGTGGCACATATGTTTATTTAAAGTCACACTAATCACAATTACACAGAAAATGATTAATATTGCAATGTATATCGATCTCGCGTACATCAATCGTACATTATCGATTACGTTGCAGCGCGCTGTTGATATCGCGTTGAATGTTCCCTTCTCTCTCTTTCTCTCTTTCTATGTGTTTCTTATATGCTCTATTTCGATTTATCTTGAATTATTTATAGACTGACAGAATGCTCTGATGAATACGTACGTGCATGATTTAACATACCAGAACGCGTCAGCTGTAGAATTTCTAGTTTTGTGATCAAATCACATATAATTGAAGGGCGAGTGGATGAAAGCAGCACATAACGCTGACGTTTCAAGTTTATTCACATTAAAATTGAATTGACAGTTGGTGTAATGAGTTCTAATGGAATGGCTATTAGCGTCACACAATTAATCTCCTTTATACTTCTTTTGCCAAAACGCATCTTTGATTCTAATTGTACCTTAGTGTACTTAAGTAAAGATTTTTACATTTTTACATGGCAGAACGCGAGAAGTGCATTATATAATATCATGTATATGTATTATGACTTTACTTTAATCCTTAATATTATAATTTATATTTCTAATGTACATTTATACAATAGATAGATTAATTTGAATCTCGATTTAATTTACGCTTTATCTTTTTCTAATTCTTAAAACTAGAAAAAGATAGAGTAAATTGAACTGAGATTAAAATAAATCTACTTATTAGTAGAAATGTACATTAGAAATACAAGTTACAATATTAAGGATTAAAGTAAAATCGTAATACATATACATGATATTATATTATATAATATACTTCTCGCGTAAGCTGCCAAGTAAAAATGTAAAAATCTTTACTTATCTTAAAATTGTTGCAAAGTGCACTGAGGTATAGTTTATTCAAAGATGCACTTTGGCAAAAGAAGTATAAGTGCTTTGCATCAATGTCAGCGAATAAGCATTGCCACGAGGAGCCGACACGTGGTCGGAAACGTCTCTCTTAAACTTGCGATAGACTCAGAGTGATCGATGAGTCGCCGTCGAGACGTTTTATCGAGAATTGTGGACACCCTTATCCCGTCATTCCCTCCTAGGGTTCTAAGGGGACGGTATTAAGTCTTGGGATCAGCCTTCGTCCGAGACCCTAAACGAGCGGTTTTTTGTCCAAATCGTCCACCTTGTCTTCCTCGTTCTCCTCATCCACCTTATTCTTCTCGTCTACCTCGTTATCCTTATTCATTTTGTTATCATTATTTATTTCATAGATTTTATTTATTTTATCAAAATTGAGAAAGTTATGTAATTTTTTGCGCTGAATCCGAATCCGGCTCTTTCTCTCTCTCTCTCTCTCTCTCTCTCTCTCTCTCTCTCTCTCTCCTTCCCTCACTCGCTCTTCCGTCTCTTACAATCCCGTTCTCTCCCACCTTTCACTCTTACTCGCATTTTCCCTTTCTTTTTCCGTTCCAGGGTTGCCACAGAAAATGAATTTATAAATTCTTTGATTTTTTCAGGTTTTCCAGATGAAAATGGATAATTTTCCATGAGTAATATAAAATATATAAATTTTTACATTTAGGACACAAAAGTTGTAGGAAAGTTGATCTATATTATTAAAAACAATGGAAAAAAATACAGTAATGACGAAAAAGAGAGATCAAATAAAAATACTGAATAAAATATAAATTTTAATTATTTTATGAAAATCATTCAAAGTGCACAAGTTTTGAACGTTTTTGATTATAAACGTCAGATATAATATTTACAAAATTATAACAATTATTTGAAATAGGAGCAGGGAATTGTGAGCAAATTTCGAAACTCCAGACTTTTTTTACATTTTTCCCTAACTTTTTCCGGTTTGCCCGATTTTCCAGGTCTGTGGCAACCCTGTTCGTTTTTTTTTGTTTTTTTTTTTTATTTTAGAAACAATCCTACCCTCCGTTATGCTTGAACTGCAGAAGCCTGGACAGTCGGCCGCGACGAGCGAGCCTCCGGGGATTGTGGCCCGTGATTCTGCCAACACAACAACAAAAAGGCCGCTTCACGAGTCTAATTCCTAGGCATCTAAGTTCACTAATGCCCGTTTCCACCAATGTAGATTAATTCTACGCAGTAAATTTTTTTTTAAATCTTAATTTTGTAATTATTTTGTCAGGGTGGTTAGACCTCTTAATTCCAGGATTCATAGTGTCCGTTTTCGGATTCAACGCTCACAAAATTTAGGACGCCACGAGGGAGATATCGTTGCATACACGAACGACTGCAACAATGACAGACGGGGTGTTCGTGTAACACCCTGTTTGCATCCAAATGGTATACGAGAATTTGAATCCGATTTACGCGAGATGGAAAGTGCTCGCTCTTAGTCTAGTAGGATCTGGCTCTTGAAGAACGCGCAATACGCGAGGCATACATTGATACATGTTCCGATAATATGTATTATATAAATCCGACAATATTTTATTATATGAAATATATACTGCAACCATACCTTCCAACAAATGGAAAGAATGATTTTTCGTGAAAGGACAATAAAAGCGATATGATAAGAAGAAAAAAAAAGAACAAAAACGAAAAAGGGTAGCAAGGAGCAAAAGTAGTGTTATATAAATTAGTGTCGATAAAAATTATATTACTTACTCAGCGTTGGTCTCCGGCGTCGGCAAATCCCCGATTGTCGTCAACGTTAAAGTGGACCAATACACGGAACCGAGATATTTTCTCGTTAGAGTGGCGTACTCCCCGGGCCGATGGGGATATACCCAGTCCCCCTGGAAACTCTCTGCCTCACTCAGCAAATAGTAGAAACATCCAAACCAGTGTGCGAGAAGAAGTAATATGTGAATAAGATTGAGTACGCGCCAAAAATTCGGGTAAATTGTACGGGACTCAACCATATAGTAGTAGTTATATACACGATAAAGTTTTAAGAATCTAAGAAACCGTAGCATCGGATTACTGCCGAAACTTATTTGCAATAAATCAAGAGGTAACAATGAGAACAAATCTAAAAAAAAGAATTTAGACTTGAAATAATGTCCGGCAAGTTTGCGGCTGTTATACACCATAAGACCTTGCTCCAAGTAACCGGTACGAAATTGTACTAATATATCCAAAAAAAAAGTAAAATCGGTAAAACAGTCGAGGGCGAACCAAGTACCGGGTGCCAAAGCCTGTAGCTCCGGCAGACTCTGGCGTACGATTAGCGTCCATAGATTGTAAAGAACGCAGAATGACACGAGCATCAGCCAGTAGTAATAGAAATCTTCATCTGGATTTACGACGGATCTCGGTGGTTTTTGCAGCCTACGAGGTCGCCTGCCTCGTCGACTACCCATATTCTTATCTGTCCCATCCCCATCACACTCGGCAGTGTCGTCCAGTGTTTCCTGACTTTCTGGAATCGGCCGGGTAGAGAATCTTTTTAAAAACGAGTCTTCACGTTTTAACGGTGGCTTCTTCTGCATCGCCGATGACAGCTGCACAGTCGTGCGCAGTTTCATCCAACGCTGATTGCTCTTTGATCTGCAAGCAGAAAAATAAATAAGTCGCCAGCATTAGAACATCGAAAAGCAAAATATATGAGATTTGACATCTATCGGTAACTGTTCGAATAATAATTTTGTTTTTTATTCTTTACAACATGTATAGTAAGAAAACGCGTAACTAGGAAAAGTTACTAGAAATAAGAAATAAGAAATAAAAACCGATCGTGTAAATGTACAACATAAATATGGTAGAGAGCGCTAATAATTAGTCGAAGATAGATGTTCCGAATAATACAATATTCTTGATTTATAAATTTAAGATATAATCGTGAGCCGAAACGTTCACTTCACAATCATTCGCATATACAGGGTGTTCCAACTGTAACTCAATATGAATTATAAAAAAAATTAATAGTTTACGAGTTATTTAACATTTTATATTAATATATGTGCCAAAATAAAGTATAAAATATACTTATAAACTAAACTTTTTAATATCACTACTTTAATACTTTTAATATGAATTAAATATTAGTTGTAATTCGGTAGATGACCAACAATGAGATGATAATGTATAAAAATTGGTTTATTTAAATCAACATAACTATATAATAAATATATTGTACTATACAATAAATTTATTGAATCGTTATAGAATATAAGTGTAAAAAATTTTTTTCTGACTTACATGATTATCGTTATTAAGTTCATGCGTCAGACATCGAGTCTCATCTGACGAGACAACAATACATTAACTGGAATACGACACAGCGCTCGGTTATTACGGAACATCATAAATTTGATTGGGACAATATACGCATCTTAGATGAGGAAAAAATACTGAATAAAAGACTTATCTCAAAAACTATTTTTATCAAACAACAAACTAACGATTTAAATTTACAGAATAATAATACGGAATAATAATACAGAATTGTTGGATAAAGCTTATGATAATATAATTATGTTTAAATGACGCGCTCAATGTATTCTATATTTTATATGTTTGTATTGTATGTCTTGTCATGTATTGTTGTCTCGTCAGATGAGACTCAACGTCCGACACATGAACAACTTAATAACGTTGCGGTGATCATGTAAGTCCGACAAAAATTTTTTACATTATATTCTATTATATAACGACTTAATAAATTTATTATGTACCATAATATATCAGGAAATACAATGACATCATTGTTACATTACTATTCTTAGGTGACTGAATTCTATTAACAATTTATATAGAGCATTGATAAAGATCCGAAATAAGATCGAAACGTATTTTGATTTAAATAAACCAACTTTCACATATTAAACCAATTATACATTGTCATCCTGTGTTGACTCAAATAAGCATTATTTGATTGTAATTTATCTCAACCAAGCTTTAATACTTAATTTATTAATTATATTGTACAACATATTTCTTATTTAATTTGGAGGGGGCGGGGGATTATTAGCGTCTCAGATTGATTGTTTAAAAGTCCGAACGTTTCGGCGCACAGTCACATCTGAGAAAATTTGATTTTCATATACAGGATGTCCCATCTCGAGCATCTGAAATATCTCGTTTGATTTTTATGATAAAAAAAATGTTTAAATAAAAGTAAAATGGCCAACCAATTGTGATTCATCTCATTATTCTGTTTATAAAAGTATTAGGGTATGATTATAAAAAAATTAATAGTTTACGAGATATCTTATGCTTTATTCTGACATATATTGACATAAAATGTTAAATAAACTATTAACTTTTTGATGTCACTGTTTTAATACTTTTATATTTAGAATAATTAAAGGAATCATTTTGTGTAAAAAAAATCATACAATTCCGTTTAAACAAATGGAAGCGACCTTCATATCTTTTTGTCGTCCCCACCCAAAAGAAAGATAACATAATCAAAATACGTCCCCCTTGAAACCGTTTTCTACTTTCATCTGAAACATTTTTTCTTATCATAAAAACCAAGCAAGATATTTCAGATTCGAGTTAGGTGGGGCACTCTGTATATGCGAATGATCGAACGTTTCGGCTCGCAATTGTATCTTATAAATCAAGAATTGTATTATTCGGAACATCTAACTTTGACCAATCATTGGCACTCTCTACCGTATTTATTTTATATTCTTATTACTAGATATGTATCATTTATTATTACATCACAACTTATTGACATATATATTTCAGAACATCTGAATTTTTATTTATAAAAAAATGCTACAAATAGAACTGCAAAAATAATCACTGCAATTTTGCTTTCAATACTTTGTTTTATAAAAAAAAATTTTGAATGTAAATTAATTTCCCGTTAATCACGCTTTTAAACACATATGTTTTCGCAATTGATAATTTTACTCGCCAACACATTTTCGCTTTTATTATCTTCCGCAATAATTTACAAGTAAATAAAAACAAATGTATTTGTTTGATAACAACAAAAAATACCTACAAATTGAAAATAAACGCAAAAGTAACTGTTTCATTGCAAATAAATTTAGAGCACATATATATCAACATAAACTGTATACTCGATCAATTTATCAAAATTTCAAGCCTATGGAAAGACTATTTTAAACTTCGTATTTATAAAAACTAAAAAATAATTAGAAAATGTTATGATTTACTGAATCGAGTCATTCTTAAAGAAGACATGTGATATCACCGCTGCATCGCAATGCTCTCATTTGAGCAAATCTAAATTAACTGCGCGTCTATTGTCGCAACACAGTTGCAACTAATGGACACGATCAATTCGTTCGTATTGAAAAGTGATGACAAATTCGCATTTAATTCGATATTTGATGAAACACGCCAGCGTGTCATAGTCACGTGTATGTCATCACACGCAGGCATATCGCCTCGAAGAAAATACGATCGCACGATGCACAAACGTTATTTCTAATCGGGATTCCGCGTGACTGCGAACGACACCGAGTTCCTCGCAAATCTCACGCATGCATGAACTTTTCTACGCAACGTCACGCAGGAATTGCGCAGAAAATACACAACAAGACGCCTCGTTCTGCAGTTTTCGCTATGACCTATATATATGTCTAACAAATACACACGAAGATATATACATAGGTATATAAGACCTACTATTCGTTCCATTCTTCAAACCTAGTGAAACGAACAAATCATTCTCTTTTTTTTTTCTTTTTGGAAAAATCGAATACATTCGTTGTATTCTCTAAGTTCTATGTAAGATAGGTAGTTCTTGCTAAGATAGTAGTTTCTTGCTTGAAATAAGAAATGGGCGAGAATCGAGATTCAAATCAGCTAGCTAGAGTGTCAGATGGATAGGAGACAGACAGACAGACAGACAGACAGACAGACAGACAGACAGACCGACATACAGACAAACAGACAGATAGATAGATAGACGGATAAATAGACAGACAAACAGAGATAGAAACAGAGACACTGAAAAATCGCATACGTTAGACAGAGACAGTAACGAAACTAAAGATCGTTATTATGCTACTACGCATTCTTGAATCGTTAACGTAACATTCATGTACAGTGTTCTGTCGTAAAGGTAAATATAATGTCGTCGTGCGTGTAATAACTTTAAACTAGAATAGCATGATTTTTCAGATTTACCGTTATCTCTGCTTTGTTATCAAGCAACGTTTTCAATATTTGTAAAATAACAAAATTCATCACGCGTAAATATTTTGTTTTATTGTGTGTTCTCGATTACCTAATATATAATAAATATAGATATGAGCAGGATCATAGTCCTCAGCAAGATCTGTCTCAGCAAAATCAAGATGTATTGTAGTATCCGACGAACATTTAAAGTCGATTATTTTCTCCGGAAAGGCTCAAAAAAAAAATTTTTTTAATTCGTTTTTTACCTACTCTTTCTTGGTATCATAATTTCGGGATACTTTTGTGTGTGTGTGTGTGTGTGTGTGTGTGTGTGTGTGTGTGTGTGTGTGTGTGTGTGTGTGTGTGTTAGCGTGCTTATGTGACAGTGCCAGAGGTTACCGTCCACATCAATTAATAGCGGGAGTACCTCTTGATTTTGCGCAGAGAGGAATATAACGTCATGACCGCGCGTACGTTACTCCATTTTTGTGAGCCCCTCGTGCTACGAGGTCTGTTGGCTGCTGCGGGTATCTCTGTATCGATAGCGTTGCTCTCCAGTGATTCTGAAGTGATTGAGGTGGCGGCGACGCCAACACCGGCCAACCTTCTCGCTTGTCGATGGCCCGAGATTGCGCGTCGATGACAGAAGATCTCCGATGACCTGTGAAGAAGACAGAACCCACACGGGTTGCCTCTTCCTCCCGCACACCCTCTCTTTCTCACCCTCTGTCTCTATCCCTCGCACATGCATACACATATTTGCGACTTTGCCTCTTCTATGCAGCTCCTTTTGCATTTTCTTCGAGACACATTCGTCTTGCGTTATATATAAGTGAATGATACGATTTGCTCCGAGCGAGATGGCTTCCTTTAACGTCGACATGATTTTTTTCACGTGAATCTATACTGTGAGACGCGCGTCTCTCTGTTAGTTTTTCCCCGAGTCCCGAAGGAATATTTTGCCAGTACATACGAACGTGTTGTGGATAAATATTAATTCTAAAAATACTAAGATGTCAACACTTACAGTCACTGTTCTTGGTGCGAAGGAAAAAAAGAAAAAAACAGAAAGAAAAGAAGATTAAGCTTCGAATACAAATTTTTTTGAAGTTTATTTAAAATTAAAACAGAGAGAAACGTTTTCGATAAAATCAACATTCTACAAACTTCCGGGTTTTCATTCAAAGTTCAAATAAAAAATGGACTTTTAATGCTTCGCATTTAAGCTACGAATCGTACATGTCGTGAACGTATTTCTCTTAACAATGATTAATTCCCGGTGCAACGTGACTTGTAAGTCTCACGCTGCACTTAGTCTCGAATCGTGATTTATAACACGTTCAGAATGCCTACAGTTAACAGCGGTCTCGCAAAAAAAGCTTTGTTCATCACGGAGAACGATCTCGCACGAAAGCTATGTAATACACTTATGATCTGTAACGTATACCATTGAGTACGTGAACAGGTTTCATCACTCATACCCCCCCCCCTCCCTCCTCTCTCTTTCTCTCTCCCTCCCCCCTCCCCAAGTCAATCTCGTGTTTTTTTCCTCACACAAGTGCATACAATCACAGGCAATCTTTCATCCTTTCCTTCCTGTATCCGTCTGCCCATCTCCATATCACATCATGAAAAACGAGCCATCCGCTGAAAACTCGCCAGCGAATGCAACGTGACGTTAAATTCATTTATAACTCTCTCTCAGTCATAAAAAAAAAATTTTGCCGTTTTCAACGACAGAGATTCGATGCCACGGCATATCCCGGCATTAATTGCTGTGACATGTAAATGTCGACGTAATAAGGTAAATTTACCTTTTAAAAAAAAAAGATTAAAAAAGACACCAGGGGTGTGTGCTGCTCTCAGAAAAAACCGTTACATAAAATTATACGCGCTTATATGTGTGCTCCTTGAAGAAAAAAATTACTTTCTATTCCAAACTTGTTCTAAACCTATTTTCCAAACTATGAAAGTATATAATAATTTTTTTCAAAAAATGTGTGAAATCGTTGCAAGTACATATTGTATATATAGTGATTGAATTAAGTGTGAAATTAAAATGTCTCATATTAGTGTGGAAGATGAAGATAATAATAACTCGATACACACAAACAGAAAATCTTTAGAAAGACAAGGATAAAATAAAAGTTTCGCCTGGCAGCATTTTATAAAAATAAGTCAAAAGAAAGCGAAATGTTCTATTTGTGATCGAGAATTTCGAATAAAATATAACAATAACTAATTACCTTTCACGACATTTAAAATGTAATGAAAAAATAATTACAAATTCGATGATGGAACCACCGTCACACAATAGCAATCGCAACATACAATTCTTAACTAAAAATTCAATGTGAGTGAAACAACTGACAGAAGAGTACGAATAATAGCACTGGATTTACAACCTTATAGTATTGTCAATGATGTCAGATTTCGATTGTTATTCAATGTCGCTGAACCACGATATGAAATACCATCATGTGCAATATTTTCAAGAAATATCATTCCTCGTATGATGATTTACGAAAGGACATTCAAAAGAAAGTAAAACAGATATACACACAAAATGATACAAATATAGAAAAGGATAATTAATTCTTTTTTACTTTCATCTATCATTTAAATTTATGTTTGTGGGATATATTATATGTGTGTGTGTGTGTGTATATGTATATATATATTAGGTTAAGTAAAAAGTCATCGCGTTTTTTTAAAAGACATCTATCAGTAAAAACCGCAATTACTTTCTTACCAACAATATAAGTATATCTTAATAGAGTAAAGCTTCAGCTTTAAAAATCACTTTTTTAAATTATACGATACGACAATTTTTAATGGAGTTATGAGCAATTAAAGTCAAAATAATTCTTTTATTTAATCCGCGATAACTCAGTAATCAAAAGTCGTAGGAATATTTAAAAAAAAACGATTTTGTAGGGAAAGTATCAAGCTTTCACGATAGGTAATCGAAAATTTTCTCAAATTCGTTTTGGACACGTTACAAATCCACAAAGTGAGAAGAAAATTTTTCGTCTTTTTCAGCTCGTAGTTTTTGATATGTACAAATTATCAAACTCATAAAAAATGTGATAAGCTTTTAAAAGTAGAGATTTCAAGCTTTAAAACCCTTTTTTTAAATTTGAATTTCATT
>NW_017305673.1:263781-274928 GCF_001594115.1 Trachymyrmex septentrionalis
ATAATATAAATCATAAAAACAAGAAAAACATAAATATTTATTGTATTGTGAACATTTTACAAATAAATTTTTATTGCAGGCGCTATAACTTTTTCGAATATCTGGCGAAAAGCAGATTTGATTGACATATTATGGAAATAGTTTCTTTCAGAAATCAATTTTGACGAGAATCGAATTTTTCATTCTAAAATAAAATTCATTCAAGATGTTCACAATGCAATAAATATTTATGTTTTACTTGTTTTTATGATTTATATCATCCCGCCTCTCAGTCTGTAGAAAGCTACTTATCTTTAACGTTAAAGATAAGTAGCTTTCTACAGACCGAGAGGTATGTTGTTGACGTACATTTTACGGGATGATATAACGATAATATAGCGTACGCTTCATTATAAAATTATATTGCGTGTTTACGTCTTGTATCAATCCCCTGGTACAGTCGAACGACAGGAGAATGCTCGACTATAGTTGATTGGTTCTTACATTCTGATCCGGTTTAAACCCTCGGTGGAAATTAAGCTAATTAGAGAGCAACTTGATCGGATTTATAAATACAAGACGTAAATACGTGAAATTCGACATATGATATATGTTACATGGATTAGTATTATTACGAAAATCTTTGAACGTTGCATTATACGAAGATAATATGCTGGAAAATTTAAATAACGAAGAATAGAAGTTTGCGGAAGCTATTGTTTACGGTACTATAACCATTCAAAGAAGCACAGAGTGGACAGACCTATCTAACTCTGCCTCACTACCTTACACAAAGTAAATTAATACCAACAAACGTCGAAAAATTATACTTTCTACACTTTAATTTGAAATAAAGCACTTAATGTATGAATAAAATTTGTAGTCGATAATGTAAATTGCTACACATGCTCCAAAACTTGACTAATTTCCTGATATCATTCGAAAATGTTTGAGACGTTTAAAAGATTTTTGGAGGGAAAAGTCTTAAAGACGTCTAGTTCAAGACATCTTTTAGATGTCTTTCAGATATACATGTTCTCTGGATCCTTTCGTAGGATACATAGAGGTCAAATATACACTTATTATTTTATTCGGACCCAAGCTGTCGATTGAGTTTATAAGAAATCGATCAGTTCAGCGCTCAGTCTTGCGCTGCGCGTCTACTTAGCGCGGGACATTACTATGTATCTCTTGATAACGCCAACAATTTGCCGAAATGCAGGGGTGCGACCGTGGAAAAATCGCCACTGTTTGAGAAACGATAAAGAGACGCAAACGGCCTGGGAAAACGGGAACCTGGCGTCGCGAAGTTCGGAAAAGTGAATCCTTGGATTTGTCCTGAATAAATAAAGGCAAAACTTGCTGATTTTACGCCCTGTTCGCGCGAGACGCCACGCGTGTTGAAAAGTCACAGAAGTCACCAAGAAGAAAAGAAAAAGGAAACAGACACGCGAGACAGACGGCGAGCAACGAGGCGCGAGTTCCTGTCGGACGCAAAACTTCGACTTGGAAATTAGTTGCGTCGTCTTTTCCAATTACTCCGCGCGGCGGAAAACTAGAATTTTAACGGGTATTACTTTATATTTTTCTCCGTCCAACCTTTGAAATTAAGATTACTCTTTATATCAGTTTACTATTCAATGTTCGATCTGATATTAAATGTTTGTATTTTCAAATATATTTGAAAGCAAGACTGATCTCGCAATTTTGAGAGATTCTTTTCTTCTTAATTTAATGAGCGGAATATACAGCTTCACAACGTCCTTTGCCTGTCATGATTGATGAGGCCAGCTCTCTGTCTCTGAGAAACTTTTCCGCAAAATTTCGTCCTACTTCGAATTATATTTTCCCGCGCTTACACGCAGGATTTCACCGAGCTGTCATTCGCATTTTCGCTTTCGTCGTAAAATGTGTTTTACCCACAGTAGAAAGACTGCGATCGTTGTATATCTTAAAAAAGCTTCGACGCGATCAACCAAGTGTATAAGAAGGAGATTAAGCCTTGCCTCGGTCCTTTCGAACTTCGAGAGCGGACTTTAATGGGAGCCAGAGCAATTTAGAGCTTAAACATTTCACAAAAAGCACGGTAAATTGAGGGGTTTCAAGTTCGCGATGAGTTTTAAACTTCTGTTTTATCCTGCTTTGATACATTTCTATATATTTTTCATTTAACCATCGTAAATCCTCAATGCGGAAATTACTCATGTAGACAATATTCATAAAAATTTGTGCGGAAAACATGAAAAGAAAAAAGAAGAAGAAAGTTTCTCTTTGGAAAACAATAAAGTATAAAATTAAAAAATAAATTGAATTAAATTAATAAACATATTTTAATATTTAAACAAAAAATAATACAACGTAAAAAATTAATATTATAATTTCTTGTAATTTAAAACATGCTATAGCTTTTCATGAAATATACAGCCGTTATTTCATGTATTTCGTGCAATTTCTTTTTAATTTATATTACAACCAAATAAATCGCGTATAAATATTATATACAAATATGTACATCCAGAGTTTCCATTATATTACGGATGTAAATAAATGTATAACTCATTTATAAAACAGGCCTTCTTAATACGCACGACCACAAAGGTTTAAAGTTTCCATATGCATTAACAAAATCCGCCTGATAAAATCATTTATATTGATGGCAAAAATTTTATATCTAATAACTTTTATATTAAATACAGTGTGTAAAACACTTCTATTTTCTGCAGTTTCTTTTCGCTTTGCTTTTTTATAACGTTCCGATTCTTTTCATGCGTGGTATGAAAGGGGCTTTTGAAAGAGAAAACCTATTAAAAAAACAAATTTGTGAGAAGCTAAAAAAATATATATATTTTCGACCATTGCACTGTAATCCTATAACTTCAATGTTTTCTCCGCATATATATTCAGATATCAGATAATCGTATTACGTGCCGCTTGCACGTGCCGATTATGTATTTAAAAAACGTCATTATTTGTAACAAACATTTGATTGGAGTAAAGTATATGTACGCTGTAAAGTATATGTATACATGGTAAATATTTCACATCGGTTTATTAATGTATTCGTTGGGCGTATAGTTATAAAAGAGAAAAGCTGTGTTTAAACGTTGAAATAAAACACGAGAGCATAGGTTTCAAATTTATCATCGATTAAAGTTCCATCCATTACGATCGCGAAATGTTTCGACTGATATTTACCACGCAGTATTGAAAACGCATATTCGATGCATGTGACATGCGTGTTGTCGAAACGCGTTGAGACGCGAAAATCGAATAATCAGAGCGCGCTGCTATTAGCTTAAATTAGATTTCAGTTACCGCAATTTGTGTCGTAAAGAATATTTTGTGAATTAATAGTTTCTACGATGTTACTGTACAAACGTAACTTACAACGCAATTACAGCGAGAGATAATAGATAATTAATTAATAATCGCTTCGTTCGACGCAATTAAACCTGGGATTTCATTTCGTTAATATCATTGTATCGACAGCTATTTAAAAGCTGCTACGCGTCTATGATATATTTCAATGATATTTCACATTTCATCATTACGATGTAGCAAATATAGGGTAGAAAAATGCAATAAGGTTAAATATTCAATGTTTCGATCAAATATTGCGCATAAAAATTATGATTTTTACTCTTTAATACGCGATATTTACGCGAATCCTACTCCATAGGATTTCAATAGAAACGTGAAACAGAATATTAATCCCGAATATCTGCATATCTTTTTACAAATGACAATTTTGATGAAAGCTTTTGGCGTGTATCATTATGTAAAAATAATCTTAAAACGTTTGTAAGAATTAATCGTATCGTTTAAATGAAAAACTTTGCTTTTTATTAAATAAAATAGCTAAAGTTTACGTCGTGGAATCTAAAAGATTACTTATAACTGTCTTTATATTCAGACAAAACTCCAGTTCTCCACGAAGGAAAAGAGTCGTGGGAGTCCGCTGAATGTAACACTATGAAAATTCCGCTTTTACGGAAATAAGGATTTGCACGGAACACATGATAAACTATTTGCATTACTGGTTGACGGTGAAAAATACTCAACGATGCTCTTACGAGGCTCTCGAAACTCTTGGAAACCGTATATGTATCTGCCGCCCTAATTTCATGATTTTCAGCAATTGAATAATCGCGACTCTGGCGAAACGTTTTCAATTTTCTGTCGAGTTATTCGATAATATCTCAATTATATCGCGTATTATAGAAATTGTATTGTGATATCTCGGCTTCCAGCAATTAAATGATTACAACTCACACAAGACATTTTCAATTTTTTCTCTAAAATTATTCGTTGCTTTTCAATGTTTCAATCCCAACAAATTCTACATTTCAGTTTACCGACGTGTATAATATTTATAGCGGAAAATATCAGAACATAAATAAATAATGAAATGTTATTCATTAATACCGTTACAGTGATGTTGTTGTAGAAGTACATTACGGACGCGCGGAAGCAAATGAGCGAAAATTTAGCATGTCTTGCTTTTCTCGCTTTCCGCGTCACATCACAGGTACTTTCATTTCGCGACTTCTCCAGAAAGCAGCGACAAGCAAACACTCAACAATCAAGTCGGGAACTTCGTGTGAGATGAGATAGCTGTTTTAATGTTTTTTTAATACATTATATGTGGATAAACAGAAATTATATTTTTCGTCTAGAAACTCGATATCCTCCTTTTTCGGGAGGACATAAATGGAAATTCAAGTTGAAACTAGATAACATCCGATTAAATTTGTATGAGCTTTTAATCCATTGATGTGCAAATGTTGTAAAGATAATTGTTAATGTTATGTAAGGCATTTCTCCAAAAATATATGAGAGAAAAATGTCCTATTTTTTTATATAGACTGATTTGTTTCGCATACAAAGTGATCTAAAGAGAATGTCCTGTATGAATAAAATCTGTGGTGTTTTAATATTTTATCATACAATATTTTTTAAATAATGAAGAAGTAAGTGAAGAGTCATTTTAACTTTTCATTGCCTCAAGAATTACGAGGTCGAGAAAACTAAATTTTTTTTTTTTTTTTTTTTTTTTTCCAAAAAACATAGACCTCGGATGATCGAATAAAGCACGAGATTATCGTATCTCATTAATTCGATTATATTTTTTCCAGCATCGTTCTAGGAATGACGAACATTGCGGTCGAACGCGATCGTGCATGTAAAACTCACGTTAGCTTTAGATTTAATGAGTACTATAGCGAAAAGCGAATTCAACTTCACCCGTTTCTACATTAATTTGAACGGACAAAGAATCTCGCGTGCTTAGTCGCGATACAGTAAGCACTCTCCCACAAAAGAGCAATTTGGCTGAGAACGTAAGCTGAAAATCGACCTATATATCTACAAGCGATTTTAACCGATATTATACATGTAGTGCACCTTATCTAATAGAAAGTTTTGGCTTGAATACTCCTGTATGTGTTGTCGAAACTTTAATCACATGTTTCGTGGAAAGATCCTTTGTTACTGACTAGCGAAAGATCAGAGCATTTGTCAAAATTTATAATACAAATTATGACAATGAGACCCTCGAAATCAAGTCTGATTTTCCGATGATAACCTCTCCCCTTGTTCATGCGAATTCCTCGTGTATCCTTTTCAAATCTATCATTTGACCATGATAATCATTACGGAAGAAACAGAAGGAACGTAGGAAACAATGACGAGTACGAAGCGGGAGTACGTGCAAGCGTATTTTTTTGCATAATTTTTTTACATGTAATTAGCGGGAAAACTGGATAAATCTTTTCGTTTATCTCCATTTTAGCTTAAGCAAATTAAAATTAAATATGGATCAATTCTTCTCTCTCCTTCCTCGTTAAGTTCTTGTAAAAGAAACTGCAGATTGCGTTATTACTTGAGGAGACTTTAAATTAATTAGCAATAGCAGAAATAATGAAACAAAATGGGCAGCGTAAATATTTTACTCCGCCATGCGCATCAAACTTAGAACAGAGAGAAAGAGAGAGAGAGAGAGAGAGAGAGAGAGAGAAGGGAGGAGGAAGAGGAAAAAGAGGAGGAGAAGAAAGAAGAGAAGCAAGAGGAGGAGGAGGAAGAAGAAAAGGAGGATAAGAAAAGAAAAGCTTATGTTTTTTGTTGCAATATTAAAGTGGAATTAAAAATGGAATTGGCAGGTCCATATAGGGACAGGCATCATCTCCACTTATAAATGTGAAATTTATTTCACTTTTTTGATAAATGAGCGATCATCGTATAGATGTAAGATATTTACATTTCGTGGAGTAAATTTTATGCTATGTATTTATTAATCTATAAATTACCATACATTTCAATAGAATTTACTTTATCGACAAATATTTTTTGCTTTAGTGTTTGATAAAATTTACTTTACTGCGTGATATAATAATAAGTGTATAAAGTCCTGAGAGTTGTTCGCTTACAGTTTTGTGAATAACATGATTTACTTTATATATACTGTAAGATACAATTACTTAAAATTAATTTATTATAATTGTAATTTTTACTTTCTGCTTCTGGTATTTTTAATTTTAGGCAAGTACAGTTTATCATAATTTCAACAAAAACAGCTAAAATATTTTTACTAGTCCTGTAAAATAAAAATTACTTAACCATTTTTGTCTATACGGAATGAATTAATATTATATAATAGTATAATTTCTATATTTCCACATTTTTTCATTTTGGAGACTTTAGGATATTTTTACAAAATCCTGAATAAAAATATTAAAAGAAGGGTAGAACTAAATTCGATCAAATTCAATTTTAGCTTTCCGCATTGCAATACGTACCGATTCTGAAATTTCATAATTAATCGAAAAAAGACTAAAGAGCGAAACTGAGATGACGATGCTAGAGAATATCGCAACAAGATAACGTTTTTTGTATATCGATGCGCTGACCAGGTTTACTGTAATGACATTAGTGCGGCTCTAATAACGCCGATCCGGTGATCTCCCCAACGTGGATTATTATTCTCGGGCCAATTACAGCTCTTGCGTTCGACGGAGATGGAGACACGACCCATTTTCGCTTGGATGCAAAACGTGAGAGATTTTCTTCCGAAACTTACAAGAATTATGTCTCGAAGCAGTATCGCGCGATCGCAGCAAACATTGTAATATTGTCGCGTCTCGCGGAGATATCAAATAAACCAGTATCAAATAAAGTACCTTTATCGCGAGGCTGAATTTTTTCCTCGGATGAAGACGTATTTCAATGAGAAAATCTGCTTTCAATGAGAAAATCTGCTTTCAATGAGAGAAAGCTTACATAATGAGATTAAGGCAGATATCACGCGATAATGAGAGATCTTATAACTTACAATTAGAAATTTGTAACTTTAATTCTCTTTCTCATCTTCTTTTAAATGATGAATCATATATTTTATATTGTTATTAACGTATTTAAAATATTATAATGTAATATACAGAATGATGACTTTTTGAGTCGCTTATGCAACTCTATGATGTTCTAGAAAGATATTGGATTTGTTAGATTCGCATTACATTATGATATTTCTAATTTTTGTACGATATCGTAAACCGAAGTTATTTATTTTTTAATCCAAGTGTGGAGACCGTAAATCGAGTACATTCGTGCATCTCCAGCAAACTATGTAACCATCTCGCTACGAATGCCGTTCGCGCATTTTCCGCCCGAGAGAACGTGAAGTGCATGCCAGCGGTGATTTTTAATCAAAACTCAAGTACTCGTTAGATTACGTGATCATCCATACTCCACCATAATCGTGGAAAGTTCGTTGGAACTGTTGGAAGAAGCGTATATGCAAGACGAAACGTCTTTAAAAAACTGGAAATAAGTTCGTGATATTTTCCAGCAGAACAGAGATAACATCGACAATGAATTACATTCTTAATATCAAGAAATGAGGAATTTACACAAATACGACACGCTTGCCAAATGCTCGTAAAACCTGCTTTGCCGAGAACGATTGTACACGACTTTAGAATACAGTGCTTATTTTCGTCTTAGAATGAAATACTACTCACAATCAGTTTTACTTTTCTACTTCAGAGGTATAAAGTGTAATTTTCAAAATAAATTTTACAAAATTTCCTAGAACTCGTTTCATCAGAAAACCGTAAAATTAAAGCAAACAGAGAGATTATAATAAGAAAGACAGTAATAAATAAGAACAAGTTAATTTTCCTTTCACCATTGACAATATTTTTTTATCCGCTTGAGATGATTGCGAGTAAAAGAATTTAATAGTAAATTTAAAACGAAGAATGTTAATAAAATTTGAAACAATGTGCAATATTGTCAGAGAGTTAAAACCGACATTTCCCATTATTGTTACGTCCAGGCTCCGCACGCATGGCTGAGAGAGTAAACGCAGCAGGAACCGAATTTTGATCGATTTGGTCGCGTTCAAACTCTGGACTGCTGTGAGGAAGAAGCGACGCAAACCGAGAGGCACTTCGCTTCGACCATTTTTTTTTTTAGTCGCTGTGTCCAAGGAGGACATCATCGGCATCTCTTTAATCCCGCCGTTTGCATACGTGCACCAATTTTTAATTTATCTTGAGTTGACATTTACGAGAAGATACTGGAGTCTTTACTTTAGATTGTCATAGGAGAAGAAAATTTTTATTGCTTTTTAAGATGTAACGGTTCAATTTATCTGTCACTCTTAACTGTCTTTATATTCAGACGAACTCCAGATCTCCACAAAAAAAAAAGAGTCACGGGAATCCGCTGGACATAACGTGGGAAAAGAAAATTTGTATTGATTTTTAAGCTGTAACGTTGACACAATTTATCTGTTACATCCTAAAATATTCTAGATAAATATTGTATATTACAATGCAAATTGTCGTATTCAGGTATTGATAAATATTGGATGTTAATACGCGTTGAAAGCAAAATCGGTACTTAGAGCACTCTCGCCATGACTGGGATCAAACGTAAGCCCAGTATCGAATAAAATTTTCAAAATATTATAGTTTGCACAAGGCACAAAAATCGCAGAAAATGCACCACAGCCACAATTGACTATCGTCACAATCACGATGAAATTTGAGGAACGCTCGCATAATAATAGTAAAGAAATTAAATATTAATATATTATATTTAGAAATTTAAACGACAAAATTTAGCGAGTTTTTCTGCATTCTCAACATGCGAATTATTTTAAATTCGAACCAAGGCGACACGCGTACCAAGAGACAAACCAGTTCCAAGATTATACAGTGTGCTGCTGTTAACTGGAACGGCCGTCGCTCTTTCGTGAGTAAAGAGAGGAAAATGTCGAGGAAAATGGGTAAAAGAGAATCTTGTATCAGGTTCAGCGTTATCTAATTTTCTATGAACCTATCTCTTTCGCAGAGATGCACCTGTAAAATTTTTCTCTTTGCCATTTCTCTCCTCGCAGTTCACGTAAAAAGCAGCAGCGGTTCGTCTCTATTTGCAAAATCTCTCTCTATACCCGATCACACATCAAAATTATAGAAATTAAATGGATCTCCTTGATTGGACACCTAAATCAGTGCAGCTGATTGATACGCTTAAATTAGTGTGCAATTAATTAATTGCACAAAGAGACAGGCAATATAGAGTAGTTATCTCCTGCGTAAATGAGAAACATAAAGTAGCTATCTCCGAATAAATGCGCATGTGTATGGACAAATTTGCGTGTTTCTTTCAATCATTTTTTTTTATAAATGCAGCGATTAATAACTGATATTCTTCGTGCAACGTGTACGTTATGCATATTTATCAATTATGTAATTTGTTTTAATTTCTGTGTAGTTCCATACAAAAGAAAATAAAAATTTGTTATTGAACGAAGCCGTATTTATTCCATAAACTTTGATCTCAAGCTAAATTACGTGACAAATATAATTATGTGTCTACTCATATGTAACAGAACGTACACGTTGACAAGTTTATGCTTAATGAGATTAACGTCAAATCGTTAACCGATATATCCGATGTGGAAACAGCGTTCATATCAAATTGGAGGAAAGGAGAATCGCTAGTTTCCGCACTAGCAATCTTTTAACGATATCGATTTTAATTTACGTTTACATATTTATGTACCGTAATTAGAGATTTATATATTTGATATATTTAATTTAAATAATATGTAATTTATTCCATATAATCTATAATGCGAAACCATCTTTCGATTTGTGTATCGAAATGCTAAGGGCTAAAATCAGGATTATGGTCAAGGTGCAAGGTAGCATAAAAAATAACTAACCTTGATCCTCCGTGGCAATTAGACCGCTTATCACTACTCTCCTCATCCTCATCGTCCTCATCGTCCCTCGAGGTAACCAGCGACTGGGGAACCGAAGAGGGAGCGCTACTGCCGGAATCAGGTCCGGGACCCATCCTCGAACCAGAGGCACCACCGGAAGACTGCACCAGACCACCCTCTACCTGCCCTTCCTCCTTTTCCATCCGATCCACCTGCAATTTCATAATGAATTTCACACGGAGAGATTTCTTTTAAAATTTTTACTCTGAAAATATAATAGTGGTACAATATAATATTTTTTAGGATGAATTTTAAAAGACAATTCTGTCCATACATCATCTAAATTTTAATAAAAATACCGTTTCTTATATAAATCGATGCTAATTGCGGATAGACAGTCGACTTAATTTCTTTTTCATTATTTAAATAAGTTATTTCAATTCGTACATTGTGTAAACTTAATTGAAGGTTTTAATTTAATATCAAATACTATAATATAAAATTGTATTTAAATAATTGATTAGAAAATTGAGGAAAGATATTATAAACTTTCGAATTTGGCCCACGTAAACCGCCGATAGCGTGACATGTTGAAAACGCGATTTAAAAAAACAACGGTTTTTTTACAATCGCCCACAGATATCGAATATCATTGGCTAAATAATGCAAAAGGTCATAAATATCACAAATACCAGCATTCCATGACATACGATATTTGATAATAAAACCAAAAACATTATCATTTAAATTTCCAAGAATTTTCCGGCATCGTTTTGCAATGCAAAAATAGCTAGATCAGGAAGCTACGTATCGTTAATAATACTGCAAAGCTCTGTTTCGATATGTAAAACGCTTTCCTACATTTTTGTTTGAAATATTTCGTGTTTCGTATTTCGTGTTTCGTATTTCCTATTTCGTATTTCGTATATGTCGCTTA
>NW_017305673.1:275028-278468 GCF_001594115.1 Trachymyrmex septentrionalis
AAAATATTTCGTGTTTCGTATTTCCTATTTCGTATTTCGTATATGTCGCTTAAATCAATATCCTATTTTGCCGTTAGAGAACCGATCACGTGTCCAGGAGCTCATCAAGCCGTATCCAGACCAAGCAAACAAGCACGAACAAATACGAACAAACAAGCTGCTTCAGTGAGTACAAATGGCATCTACGTTGCGAGTGCTTATATTTGTTCGTGTTCGTTTGCTCAAGATTCGAGTTCAAATCATTGATCGGAACGGCATATAAATGTTCTCGTTTTTCACCCTGTGACTGATCTTGCGTACATAAAAAGCCTCAACGATCAGTGATCCCTTGGGATTTGGAAAGCAAAACGAAATATATAATAGTATGTGATCAGAATGAGAAACTACCAAAAAGCTAAACGTTGTGATTTTCGGCTGTTTTTCATCTCGTAATCGCCGAAAATCGATACAGGAATCATGACTAATCGCGAGAAACTTCCGATCGGAAGTCGTAAAAGTTACATGGTAGCCTGATCTAGAGAGTGGAAAACAGAATTGTGGATACGTTACGTAATCTACTTACTGTACCAGATACTTTTAATTACCTCTGACAGAGAATAGTAGCAGGAAAATAGAAAGCAAAACGAAATAAACAGGATGCTTCTACGATAAATCCAAACTTACAAGCGCATTCTCTGACTAATTGAAGACAATTTTTGCTTAACAAAAGTCACAAGCATACCACGATACTACCACATTTCTACGTTTTTCATAATTTTTTAATTCTTGATATTAGATATTTTGCTAAGATCTCAAATTGAAATTTGGTCAAAATAATGTCTTTGTGTGAATAAAAAAAATTTATTAATACATAAAATAAAATAAAGTAAAATCTTGTCATGAAATTTTCTGTTAAAAATTAATTTATAAAATAATTTTTTCAGTTTGGATAATTCCAAAGCTCATCTTAATATTTTCATTACACATAAAAAAATATTTTGTTGCTTCAGCTAGAATTAAAGTTTTTTGTATCTGATAGAAAATTATGTATCATACGTATAGAATTTATAACACAAATCTATAAATTCTCTGTCATCTATATGATTAGATGCAATATATATCCAATATAGCGGGTACTTGCTAGAAATTTATCTATTTTAACTATTTTTCGTACTTAAATAATTTTCGCTATAACTGCAAGTCACTTTTATGAGTGTAAGAAAGGATTTTCAACTGTGTTAAATAATCCTTTGGTTATAATTAACGTTACGTTGTCTTATATATTTTACTGTTCCATGTGAACGAGAGAAAATGCATAATTGCATGACAAAGGATACGAAAGTTTTTTACATCCAAAGCTAGAGTTGATGCAAAACACAATTGTGATCTCGCCGTCGGAAATTATAAACTTTAATTAACGAGATGTTATATTGTCTAGTCTTTTTAATAAACGATGTTTTCTTGTTGTTAACCAGAAAATTCGCAGCAACTTTCCTCAATTTCAATTCCCACGAAAATTTCTATACTTCTATATAAAAACACATATATACTGTTTATTTAAAATATTTTTATATTTTTATAATTCATATTTTATGTTTTTAAGATTTTCATATTTCATATTTTAATAATGTATGTTTTAAGAGATATCAGTAAATGGTTTCCACTAGATACATTTACTGGCACTCATAAATTTTCCAGCACATACATAATCGCGACTTTATATACATACAGCTCATGAAATCGATTTATCTCCCAATACCATTGCGGTTACATAGAACCTACATTTCGTTTTAGGATTCTTCTAGCGGTTAAATCTTTCTGTTTCGTTACAGATCTCAGTACTCTCAGTTCAAAGCTTTAGCTGCTTAACTGGTCAAGATAGAAAATACACTACGTCTCTTTCAGAAAATGTATTGTTTGCTGCAACTCGGTAGAACATTTATCAGAATATGGCAGGCATTTGTGTTTACATAATAAAAATTGTTTTTTATGGATATTTAATGGAGTATATACTTTCTCCTTCGCATTGCTATCTGCGAAGGTGCCTAATTACAATAAATTTTTTCCCCTCCAATTTGCTAGTATGCGAAAAAGTTTTTCTTACAAACACCGTGAGCATGTCAGAGGCGTTAAAATATTAATTATCCGTTTATATATTCAAAAGAGTTACGCGCGCGAGAAGTGTTTAATGCGTCGAAAAAAAAGCGTTATGCGGATGAATACCCTTAGTATATATAATATCCATATGAATCCGACAAACAAACACAGTAAATATGTAGTTTATATATGTATAATACACAAACAGGGTGTCCCTTAAAGAGCGTAACAGTATTCTTAAAATATACTTAAAATATACTTAAAATATACTTAAAATATACTTAAAAAGTATATTCCTGTGTTCATTTGAAGAAAATTTTCATACTAAATTATTTGAAGATAATTTTTGAATTATAAGCCTAAAATTTGCAACGTAAAGTGTTAAAATCAAAAACTAATTGTCGTTTCACGTTAATATTGATAATATAAAGATTACGAAATATTAAGATAATTGTGCAAAAATAAAATTGTTAATATTTCTAATTACTGATATTTATGATATCAAAACATTATTATAACCTCGACATTTTAATTAGAATTTTTGTCTCAAAATGATCTCAGAACTCTCCTTGCGTTGTTACGATTTTTACGGGACATCCTATATATAGGACTGATATGTACGTACATACGTATATACATACATGGGTAATATACTTATATGAATAAAAGTTTGCACAAAAATATATATACATATATATATATACACCTATACAGCACTGTCAGCAACCGTCAGTGATTCTGTAATGGCTGCAACCATTCCGATCTACATATTCACTAGAGTTTTACTGGAGCGCGCATGAATATATTTCATTTTATTTCAAATTCAGATACATCCGAGGTGTCGAGTGCGTTAAATAAAACTGCTAAACAGCTCGTTCGTTCTCGCTTCGTTCGTTTCTTTCGGACACTGCACAGAAACAGCCATCGTCGAATAATATTCAAAGGCCAAATAAAAGTTAAATAAGACTAGCGGCCGCCATGTCGTCACTTTTATCGGCATCGAAATATCTCGTACTCATGGTGTTTATGTTATCGCGTTACGGGTAGTTTCAAAACTAAAGTTACGACCGCAGAACGGTGGTGGTGGCATCGTAACGTGATAGTAAAGATCGATTCGGCGATCCAATGACCTTTCGTCATTAAAATGTATGTATGCATATATAATAATATTACAAGTGTAATATAATATAACGTAATGCAGAGCGTAACATAATCATGCAACTCTCGCGGATGGCGTCACAATCGATATTCACGATACTATTTGTCTTGAAAATGCAAAACGACGTTGAGAAAAGGAGAACACTGACAGAAACACGTCTCTGCGATTGTACAAACGTGGTGATTGATACAATAGTTAGTCAGCG
>NW_017305673.1:278568-280306 GCF_001594115.1 Trachymyrmex septentrionalis
GAAAGGAGAAACACATCTCTGCGATTGTACAAACGTGGTGATTGATACAATAGTTAGTCAGCGCGCGCCAATATGGACCGGCATCTCGAATTGACACAGAGAGGTGCCATTGTTCTCCGCTCTCATTCCAAGCGCGGAGCTCTACTTGTTCGATAATAATAATAATAATAATAATAATACCTTTGTGCTCTAAAACACAACCCTTTCGAATATAATACTTCCCCGTATTATCTATATCATGATAGTTACCTCTATAAAACACCATACTGTGTAAATTCCCTTAACAACGCTCGCGGTATAAACCATGTTATTTTTTTTCAACCCTTAGATCTAGTAGTTATGTTTGTTATATTTCGATATACAGGCTGTCTTATATGACGCGCAACTTTAATTCTGATCTAAGACTTTATGATTCCACATTTTTGCAGAAAAAAAATATTTTTTTCTAAAAAAAAAAGTTACCTGTCGCAAAAGTTTATCAAATAAAAATTTTTGGAGCTTGTAAATCGTAAATAACCATAAACTTCTTTCTTTCTTTTTTTAAATAATTTTGTTGCACTTCCTTTCTTTTCTTCAAATTTTTTTAAGCATACATTTTTATATAATTACTGTAAGTATTATATTGGAGTAATAATAAGTTTGTTAACATCCTTTATATGTTTATCTTTCATTGAATGTTTCGTGTAAAAAATTTCGAAAGCCTTTTCAATATCGCCATAGGTATAATCTATTTGCTAGCAATTTTCAATATTATGTTTCACGGCCATTGTAAATAAAATACGTATATATTGCATACATAAATCTATACAGGATTATCGTTTCCATCGTGTACGTGTAATTTCATTTAATTACAATATTATGGTCATCGCGCTAAGCATACTTTTATCAGGAAACCGACATCGCGCGTCGTGCTCGCAATTACCCCTAAATGGAACGCGAAATATGTTTTGTAATTTTGTGTTCGCGAATGACGGTGTCCATCGAAACTGTATAATACGTTGTCCCAGTCTAAATCACATATGCGCATTTATATAACTGGATTTCTAGAGGGATGTAGGCGGTACCGAATCAGCTGCCCGAGACTTTCTCATCTGTGCACAGAAAAAAAAAGACGTCAGAGAAAAGGAGGTGTTGCCGATTCTCTATTGTTCGTTTTCGCTCTTTTTCTTTTTTTTTTTACACACAGTGCGAAAAGTGGTAAAGGTGCATTTTGCAGTAGAGTTGCGGTTATAAATTGGGCGAGTCGGAAACGCTGGTAATGTCGGAGAGTCAATCGTTGATTCACTCGACTGCGAACTCCTTGTTAAAGCCCAGTTCCATCGAAAGCTTTTCTGTTCCTACAGAAACTTCGAGAAAAACTGACATTTTCGAATTCTCTCAATCTCTCTCTTCCTCTCTCTTTTTCTCTTTCTCTCCAAATTCCTTTTCATAGAATTTAACTCAATTTCCTCGCTATTACACAAAAAAAAAATCAATCACAAATGGCTTCAGAATTTCCGGAAGAATATTTAATGAGCAATTAGAACACTTAAAGTACACGTAAATTTAGCCTTTTCATGCAAAAAAAGAAATTCTATTTAATGCAAATAGCAAACAATTTATTAGAATGCGCGATAAAAATAACTTACATGGAGGACAGTTGTAATATATGTGATAATATCCTTTATTATAAACAGATTTCTATATATACGCTGTATTTTTATATATAATATATGCAATTTAATTATATATATATATA
>NW_017305673.1:280324-314460 GCF_001594115.1 Trachymyrmex septentrionalis
TATATAAACAATTTAAAGTAAAACAAGAATGTACAAGGTCTATAATTCACAAAATATATTCAAAATTTAAATACAGTAAATTTACAGTTGTTTTTAAATGTACAGAAATGCGCTAAAAAAGAATTAATTATGGACATCTAGATTTCTACACTTCAAACTCTTTTTACGTCGATGGTATCTCCGACAATATCATCTAGTCGACTCTCGCGAGACTTTTATCGATTACAAACTACCCTTGCGCTCTCTCCTCTTTAAAATACTGCGTCAAATTTTTATACTATAGATGCCGCGAAAAAAAGCCTGATCTGTACGTGATGGTAAAATAATACAGCTTTTGTCACTGTACCCGCTTCACTTTAATTCCATCTAATTTCGTTTGTGAAATTGTCTATTTCGCCTTAATTCCATCGTAATTTCATCTGTGAAATTGTTTGTTCATGGTGGAATTATTGATCTTCAAAAGAGACGATGCAAAATAAAATAAATGGAAACAGTTGAATGTTTTTTACGGTTATGCCACGTTCAGATTGAACGTTATAGATTAAAAATGTATGCTCGATTTCTCGAATGATAACATGCATATAGTCATGCCTGCTCTGATGTACGCTAGAATTCTTTCATGCATTGAACGCTGCATGCTGCATATACATGATTTTTATATTTATTATGAATTACTTCATAGCTTATTTCCATGTATGCATCAATCTGATTTCACCCACCATACACCAATCAAAAGGAACTAATTTCATAGTTATTTTTCAAAAGTCAGACTGTACACTCGGCAGCAGAAAGGTTGCAATAATTTTTTTTCGCAATGTGGCTTGCTTATCGCGCTTTGGTTCTTACTTATGATGGATCTATCAATTACATTCAATCAGTTTACAAGCAAGACTGAGTTCCAGAACCCATCAAAAAAAGATTGCCGCATCCTTTCTGCTGGCGAGTGTATTGCTGGATTCACACTGGATCCAACGTACGTCGTACAACGTTCTGCAACCAATCAGAAAGCAGAATCGATAATACGAAGCAAAATTCTGTTTTCTAATTGGTTGCAGAGCGTCATACAACGCACGTCCAATGTGAATTCAGCATATACATTCAAGAAATCTAACATCATGATTCCATCTTAATAGCTTTTGCACACAGAACGTGGTAACGCTTAGTGCGCGACGAAAGTCGCACTAGCCAATAATTTTATGTTCTTAAGTCGGCCTCATCTTGCAAAATTTCTAGAAATGATGTAATACGTTACAAAAATTGGATTGAGTTCTACTTTTATCGCGCGATGAAAATTATATATCTATTACTTCCAAGCAAACCGAGACGTTGATTTTTTCGCTGCGCGGCAAGCGTTGCCGTTTCTGTGTGCAGAAGCCATAAGATTTCGAAAAAAAATAACACAACAATATCATAGAAAAATAACACAATAATTTCTTTCTCCATTTCTTGCAAAAAAAAAATACAATTGTAAAATAACTATCATCTGAAGACACGATAGTGTCTCGGCGCTAAGATGGCGATTGTAAGATAACCATCACAAAAAGTACAAACTCACTTTTTCTTGTTAATTAAGATTAACAGTTACTTAAAAAAAAAAAACAATTATTATAACATATCATTTTTATAAGTTTATATCTTAAGTAAAGCTGGCAACACCCAGTGTGGTTATTATCGCGTAGTATTTTACAGAATTATTTAATTAGGCACTCATAAACATGCGCGCAAATCGATCTTTTAAGGAAATATTACATGTTTGAATATAATTTTTTATTTATTTAAAATGATAAATTTTAATCAATAAATTAAATTAAATTAAAAAGATAAATAATAAAGATAAATTAAAAAGATAAATTATGAAGATAAATTGCGTGAGAAATAAAAAAACATCAATAAAAAAATAATTATAAAATATTTAAATTTTTTACACGAAAAAACGATCAAATCCCATAATTGTCACGATTATAAGTTTATTTACTTTTAAGTTAACTTAAACGTAAAACGATTCTGTCAACTCCGATCGACACAGCGAACGTTAGTATCCATCGCATCGTACCTTTCCCTTGAATTTCATGGACATTAATCGAGTTTGACGTAACATCCTATTTTCCTCTACCTCAAGATCCGGAAACAGGTTAACTAGATACCACCAACTTTACCACCGTGTCGTATCTCAGGAGAATAAAGTATGCCGCATAGGTTAGATGTAGATCGCGTCTCGCCATCTTTGGGGAATTATTTAGTGACAACTGTAGTACATTAGCGCAATACAAATTATTACAATGAAATGTATGTCACGCGAAAAAGTAAATTGAACGTCATCATCTCGGCCAATAATTATTATATTTTCATTTAGTCTTCCTCAAAGATAACGATGAACATTTGAATCTTTTTTCCGAATCTTTTGAACAATTCAAACGTATAAAAATCTAAATTGCTTTGAATATTATTCGAAACTAGAAATTCTTAAAAGTCTCGAAAAGCATCAAAAGTTTCGAATGCTTGAAACTCTTGAAGGTGTCGAAAATATTTAGAAAATCTTTCGTCAATCTTTAAAGGGGAGATGCTTTTAAAATCTTAAAGCTTCCTGTCCTGAGTAAAATTTGTTATAATTAATTACTTTATTCCTTTCCTCAAAATATGATATTATTTCAGTGCCAATAATGACTTTCCCATCTTGTAAAGAGCCTCTTTCATTAAACCTCTAATTAAGTTAATTAATTGTTAATTCACAGAAATACTAACCAGTTCAATATATCCGAACTTCTCTCTCTCTCTCTTTCTTTCTCTTTCTCTCTCTCTTCCTTTTCTGAGACAAACTGTGTTTAGTTCCCACGTTGGTAATCGTGATAATTGAGTTAACCATTAATTAGCGTTAATCAGAGTTGGTGAAAAATCTAAGAGTATATGAATATATAAAATATTTGGAAGTCTTAAAATATAAATTTATTATCCAAATGCATATAAAAAATAAATTATAATATAAAAAATATATAATTAAAATAATAATACAAAGTAATATAAAACAAAAACAATATTTTATAAACGTTTAGAATTATTTTATAAAAAAAAAATTTATTTGTTTAAAAAAATTCAAAGCATTCCTACATAGCAATAAATACTTGAGCAGAATATTACTAGATGTAGAAAATTTAATGAACACTTCAATATCGATTTCGTTTCATAACATCCTGTATATATGTATATGCATATCGCAACATACATTTTATGCAATAGCAAAATGTTTGTGAATTTTACACATTTCGCACCATGATACATCCAAAATATTATTCCATTTTGCTTCCTTTTCAGTTTTTTATTTACCGTGCGGTATTGCTATCGGACAAACAATTTCTGTTAATTCGCATGGATAAAATGCTGTTTCAAAAACCGAATTGTCGAGACAAATGTCATCAAAAAATATATACTCCATTGCAATTGTTTGTACAAACGTGTTTTGTGTTTGCAAATAATAATAATAATTATTATTATTATTGTTATTTTAATGAATAATACCACGACTTTGTGATATTAATGTGTTTAGTTAATTTCAGGCATACTGTAAAAAATAAAATGTTAATTTTAACTTATAGTCGTATAGTAGACTTTCTGAGATATGCAAAAATGTTAAAATTAACATTTTTGTGTTAATTTTAAAATTAATATTTTTTTTTTTATAGTGTAATAATAATCGGGGCAAAAGCAAAGATTTTTAAATTTTCCAAAGCAAACTGAAAAATGTTAAAGTGAAAACGCCAAAACTCAAGATCGATCTCAATCTTCTTGCTAAACTGTGAAACGACGTACTGTGTTGCTTTGTAACATCTACATACCTCTCCCAAGGAAGACAAGTAAAAGATTTTTGGATTCTCTGGATTGACACGACTGCGTCTACGTCTCCATACTCGGTGTAGATCGAACATGTCGGCCAACATTTCGCGCGGGAGGCATACGACGAAGATACTACTCGTCCTTCACTATAAGCTCAAATGCTCCGTTTAAGCAAACTCCGACCGATCGAGTTTACGCGAACACGCAGACTCGGAGG
Source organism: Trachymyrmex septentrionalis (assembly GCF_001594115.1). Taxonomy (NCBI): domain Eukaryota; kingdom Metazoa; phylum Arthropoda; class Insecta; order Hymenoptera; family Formicidae; genus Trachymyrmex; species Trachymyrmex septentrionalis. Next base: position 284,370 of record NW_017305673.1, read on the forward strand.
TAAATAACAATGAACGATATTTGCTCTCACTGTCTCAGGGTTCGCTTTACACTAGCCGAGCCCGGAATCATTAACGTAGGAAAGTGAAAAACGACTATTATACGTAATAAAGTCGATTTATATCTAAGGTATATATAGGCACATTGCAACATAACACTACCATTATAATATTAAATAAATTAATATTTTATGAATTAAGTGTAATAATAATAACAAGATACCATTTAATAATACGATTTGCCCAAGCGAATTTAATTTTATGCCATTATCAATTTAAAAGCAAATAATATTATTTACTATCAATGTTTATCTCGCACAAACCAAATTCATAATAATTATTATAGGAAAATAAAACTGTCAGATATAAAGTTGATTTATATCTAAAATATATCAGTAGTTCCTAACGTTATTGTTATCGTGTCATAAACCAACCATTTTATGAATTACATGTATTATATTCGTAAAATGTAATATACAATACCTGTAACATACAATGCTATTATGTTCCTAATAACACGATCTGTTTCGGTTATGAATTCAAATGAATTTAATTATTTCGCTACACAGATTTAAAAAGAAATATCAATGTAATTTGCTTTCGCATTATCAACGCTTGTCTCGTATAAAATTCGAAATTATTATTGTAAAATAGTTTTAGGTATGTAAGTTGATTTGCACCAAAATTTATACCTATTATAGCGTCACTTTGTACCGGTAATATTATCGTACTAAGAACGAATCAATGTTTTACGTCTTTCATATATGAAGGTTATTGAAGGAAAGACGCCACACTTAAGCCTTTATTCTTAAATAATTTTTTAATGTTATTGAATAAACAAACAAAAAAATATTATTTATATTCTAGCAACCTTTCTTTAGTCATACAAATTAATGAATTAAAAAAGTAAAATCATTTTAATGATGGTTTCAAACAAGAAAAATTATATTTTGTATTTACTGTCATCTTATCCTCAAGTGTAAGAGGAATATTCAATTGCTTTTACGCATATAAGAATATTACAAATATATCATCCACATGACCTCCAGCGAACAGTGATTAAAATCATTTGTATATCATTTGTTCGGTTTTATAGTAAGCATCGAAATACAGACCTTAGCTACATATTAGCATATCAAATATTAGAAAGAGTATGTTTCACGATCTTTTTCGTATTTCATATAATCTTTACTAATCGACTTTGGCATGAATATGTTCATCTCTACCGATAACTGCGCAACAGTTTATCACACACTTTTGCACAGTCATTACGGCCAACGTATATTCTATAAAAAAAATTATAAACAAAGTGGAATCTTCCCCCTTGTGACATCTTCCCTCGAATTACCTTACATCTCGCAGCAACTATTTTATCTAAATTTATACATTATTCCATTTAAATATAGTTAAACTGAAATTTAAATCAGAATGTAGTTTACGAATGTATGATTTATTTTAAAAAAATACTTGCAATAAAATATACGTATATATACATCCTTTTAAATTTTTTATGTAACTTTTCATTTTCCAAACGCATCGTGTTGCGTAATGAAATATTTTTCATCTATTTTGTCTTCATACTTTTAACATACATATATGTTTGAACAAATTTCTAACAAGAGCTTCTGCTCTCTGTGTATTAGCTTGTATAACATTTACATCTAAAAGGGGACGAAGTCAAAGGGGTTAAATGCTAATTTAAATTGTATTTAAAAAATAGAAAAAAGATAAAATAAGACAAAATCTAAATTTTAACTAGCAATTGTTTTTTATTTTATTCTATAAACAATAAATTATTATTATTGCACATTATCACAAATACGTAAATATCTCATTCTGTGCAGGATTATTCTCTAACCCTTAACGCAAATTTCATTATTATAACACCACTGCGCAGTTCTCTTACTACGTCAAAAAAGCTGCGCAACTCCTGTATTCTGTAACTCGTTATGACAGTAACAATATTGTCATATTTTGTCTAGCTTTTTTACCATGTACAAAATCTGCGTAACGACGGTATAATGATATCGTATGATTACTGTCATAACGAGTTACAGAGTGCAGGAGCAGCGGCGTTATAACGATAACGAAACTTGCATTAAGAATTACAGAATAAGCCTGCTCATCTTCATTGTTTATAAAACATGAATCTTTAAAATCATATAAAGAAATTTAAATAAAAATTTTAATCTATAGAATAAAATCTTTTCTATTTTTTTATTTATGTTTGCAGATTTCTTTTGGAAATGTTTTATGTCTAATGTATGATTGTTCCATCGTCATCTAATGTCCAGATCTCCTATTTTCTCTTTTTTTCTTTTATTTCTTCATTGCACTTGCACAATATTTACTCACGAAAACACGATTAATTACAATCGCTCGAGCACTAATCGTCAAGAATACAATAATCACATGGCATTTTGCACAGCACTTTTAAAGTTAATTGCATATGACGCGTTTCTCATAACATCGCGATTTGCGACGAAAATATTACGTGAAAAAAAAGTATAAGTACATAAATGGCGATTGATAAATAAGCGTAAAGAATTTTCTAAATTGCCAAACATGATAATAAATAAATAAATGAATTTTAAATGAAACTAAGTATTAAGTAAAATGCGGAATTAATTACAATGATACTAATTAAACGCTACTCGATTCGGTGTCGACTTCATTTCACATATAATATATGCATAGTATCAGTGACTTTTTATTCTGCGATGCGACGCAAATAAAATTGAACTAATTAATGAACCAATTAAGACACAATGGACTATCCAAAAGTACATGATCGAAATTCAATGTTGCACACATATATCTCGAATGTACAAATCGTGAAATGCATGTATTATTTATTCATAACCTAATATATTACTCTCCATTACTTTGCAATTATTCGATTCACAATTTACGTATCGCTCCACACTCCCATTCCAAGAATGATAAACAAATTACATTCGAATCGGCAAAAATTTATAAAGTACGAAATGTATTCCGATTCAAGCATTTCTGAACCGTTGCGCTCTCTCTCTCTCTCTCTCTCTCTCTCTCTCTCTTGATAAATAAATATAATAAACCAGTAATTTATGATTCCCATTCTTCACGCTTTAAATTCTTAAATGAATAAATTGCGCGAAATATCCACTCCGATGAACAATTGTCATTGTTTCGATACAAGTTCTTAATAAAAAAAACACTGAAAATTTAACACTCAAAAAGTTGAGTGTTAACATCCAATTTTTAGTGTTTTTTCGAAATTTGTAGTATTTTTTTTACATATTTAGCTACAGGGTATATTGTAGATATAGCAATATAAGTATTGTTGTCGTTACAAAAGCATTTGAAACGACAATAAAGTTGTGTGCACGCTGCAATTAATTGCTGAAATGTATCTTGCAATGTGGCAGCTATTTAAAATATATACTGTAGCTAAATCATATGGATTGAGTAGCTAAACCCGTTAAACAATATATAAGGTATCACAGCTAAGATATTCGCAGTATTCCATATCTTACATCAGCCATTTAGTTATCACACGCAGTTTTTAGCTACGGCAGCTACTTTCTCATTTCCGTATATGGTTCATGTATGCAATGATTCTTCAAATGTGTTTCGTATTGCACGGAATATGAAATATGAAGAAAATTCTATCTTGAATTTTGTAATGCGAATTACACAAATCCCACAAAACCATTCAAAGCGGACGAGAGTGACCCCGTGATACCTGCTCGCCCGACTACTGCCATGCAAATGACAACACTTCTTGTACAAGCATCGACACTCATTGTCATACGCCGCGATGAGCCCCAAGACCGTAACATCAACAAAGCGTCACGCCATGGTCGACAGCTCTATTGTTATTACGAAATATGTAATGTGCCGTTGAAAATGGGGTAACTAAATATTCTGCCCTGTACAATAGAATAACAGAATATAAAATCGAGTACTTCGCTTTTCCTATCTCAAATTAATTTCGACGAATCATAAAGCAACTCGAATGTTTATTTGAAGAAAAATATATATGTTATAGATAGAAAAATATAGTTTCAGATAGAAAAGGTATTTAAATAAGATACAATTAAAGGTATATTAAAATTAATTCTTTGCTATTTCGCTCTCGGCAAATTTTTACTTATTTTAATTTTTAGAGAAATAAATTTGTGTAATTTTATTAAATCAAGAATTTTTTCTATGGTTTTAAATAAAATATGAGAATAAATGTGTTGTAAAGAATATAATTAATTTTTTTTAAATACACTATTAGAGAGATGTAACTACAAACTTCCTTTACATGTAAATGAAGCTCGTGGTTATGAACGAAATTAAAAGTAATGAATGATTTAACTGAAAATTAAGTTACAGTAGTTACTTAAATGAAATAAACGTGCACATCAAATTTCATAAATTGTCATGAAAAATACATTAAATTTTATATACACAAATATATTTTTTAGTTATAAATACATTAAATTTGATGTAATGTCATGAAATTAAATTCAAATTGTGTAACTTAAAAGTTAATAAAATTTAAAAACATTTCTAACACAGTGTATGTCATTGAAATATTGAAGTATTAAGATCTGCTTTGATCGAAAATATGATTTCTCTTATTTAAATCGATTTATTCTCGTATTATATATCATTAACTTTTTTAATAATTACATTCACATAATTTCCTCTTAAGAAAAATTTAAAAAATAATGATTATAATTATTTATTAATTATTAAATAATTAATATCAAAAATTTATAAATATAATTTAATATATAAATAAAATTAAATTATGTATATATATTTATATGTGTTTCTCAAAATACAGATAAACTTTATTTTTTTAATGTAAATAGAACATTAAAAATTCAATAAATTTTCAAAACTTAATTAAATTAAAATCTTTATTAAAATAAGGATTAAATAATTTGCGCTTGAAATTTACTATTAATAATTAATATCTTATTAATATCATATTATTATGATACATATAGTGCTGGTAAGAAAGCAAAAGACAAAATTGTTATTTCAAAAATTATTGCGAACTCAATAAAATAAATACATATGTACTTTTAATTATAAAACGAAGAAATTCATTTTATTTTCATTCTTTGTTATTTAAACGCATTGTGTACACGAATATTAAACTATTTACAGAATATTTAACGTTATCATCTGTTGTCACTGACAGGGTCAGGTTTATGTAATACAGCTTATGCAACTGTATGATAAAAAAGTACGCTACATCCGAGAGCTAAATGTATAGAATTTCTGGGGTAATGCAAGCATTATCGACATCTTGCACTACTTTGTCGTTTTATACACAACAAGAAGCAACGCGATCGAAGGGAAACTCGATATGACAATCGGATGATTATTCGTATAAAAACACTTTCTGTATTTTGTATTAAGTTGAAAATTTCAATTTTATGAGCTGTTGCTATTTCGAACTGGGTCATCGATTTAATTTTAGTTTATAAAGCTAATGCGAAAGAGCCATTCGATAGAAGACATTTTTACATCAGATTATATTTTATAAGAGCAGACTGTCGTAAAGAAATTTCTAAGATCATTCGCTCGAATAATTTTCATTCAATTTCTTATCTTGAACAATTTCATCGAATAAGTATAACTAAAATATTCTACAATAATCTGTTACATTATATTATTTTTACTTACAAATGTTTCAATTATGAACGTCTTGTAAAAAAATGCGAAGTAAAATAGAGATGATAATTTTATATGAAAAATAGTGTAAAAATTACCAAATGCGCAATAAGTGATGATAGATGCGCGAAATGCCGAAATGTCGATTAGATATTAAGACGAAAGCCGATAGATATGTAAAAGTTTTAAAATTTATTGTCATTATTGATCTTGAGAGATCGATCCATATTTACGTCTCGTAAAATAAAAGTTTGATGAGCGCGATTAGTGAATAAAGATTCGGAATAAAATCTTTTCTCATAGACATTGCCTGTCATGATGTAAAAATGCAGATACCACTCAACGAGACTACTTTTCAATATTGGTATCGTCTTATATATAAAAAGATACATCTTGTAAAATAATAATCGTGATACGTCACAGCATGATCGGATTTTCATAAATTTTTATATAGAATGAGTCCTTTGAAAATTGGCCAGTTGACTGTCATTGAATTTTAGCTAATTATAATCGAGACTATAATTTACGTGCAGCTTCTGTCTCAATTTCTTCGAATCAACATTGATACCGCAACACATACCTACATTTTGGTAACAATCGTAATATTTTTTATTTAAAAATAGATTTTATTTGGAACACTATTTTTGTATTGTGTTTGTTTGATTGATTATGCTTTGTTTCACGGAATGTAATATTTTAATTTGACTTTCTGCATATTTGTATAATACTTAGGAAGACCAAAAAAGTGCTTGAAACGTTGATTATTAATTAATGTAGATTACATTTGAATAATTATTATTTTTGCGCACTTGCATTCGCTGATTACGGCTTTGTATCTCTTTTTTATCAAATTCTTAATCAATTCTATTAATTTTTTATAAAATGTTATACCGTGCCGCATTCTACCCCGCATGATATTCTATACACGATGCAATTCCGCAAATTGTGAATCCTCTCTCGGGATCTACAAATAGATCACACACTGCTGTACAAAAAGGTATAATAGAATTTGACCATAACAGGGGATATCCATCCAAAGATCGCAGTTCGCTCGATTTTAAATCGGAAATTTTTTTCAATTCAAACATTCAAACTACGGTATTGTGAATCATAAGCGACATATTTACTCAAAATTCTGAAATTTTGTTACTGGTTCGAACAAAAGTCGAAAATCTTACACATCTAAATTATCTAAATATTTTATGCAAATCTTTGTAAAAGACGATCACTGTAACAATTGCTTGCTTGAAATTTTCAGTTAAGAATAGCAAAGTAAATATCCTGTTAATTTATATATTTTTATATTAATGTTTTTTAGTAATATTCATGTTATTTTTCATTGCATAAGTAACACGTTCCAATAAAATATGTCTGTGAGACCAAATTCTCACAGCATATTAATACTTCACAATGTTATAAATTTTCGTGCAACAACGGTACAATAGTAGCACGAAATAATGCACTTAACAAACTTGACTGCAGTAATATTTAGTGCATGCAACTAGAATTGTTGTCTTGCATGTAAAGTAACATTTTTCAAGAGTGCAACTAACGCACGTAGAAATTTAAAATGATACACATTTCTCTTAACAAATTTACATCCGCTTAGGATAAATTATTATATTCCTATTTATACTAAAAAGAAGAATTGCTACGAAAAATTTACCCTAAACATATAATTCAACGTTAAGTTTATTAATATATTTCAATTTCAAATTTATCGAGCTGTCTTCGTGCAAAAAAAATGCATAATTCTTTTCACATTTCGTGGAATGGCTCATTTTTACATAACACCATCCAATTTTACGTTGCTTTACCATAATATTTGATTGTCGACAAGGGTGTATGTACACCATCTTTACCATTTTACCATTTTTACGGTCTGTAGTATTAAACCTAGGATCTTTCATCCAATACACTTTCATCCAATACGCATTAAAGGCGATATTCTAAGCGGTAAACGTCGAGTGGTAACAACAACGAGCGGCCTTCGATGTAAGAGAAAAGCAAAAAAAGAATGAAAGAAAGATAGAGAAAGAAGGGGAACAGAGAGTTGCACTCCGGCAATTCTCGTAAAGTCCGATAGATCGTTCCATACCAAACCGAGTAGAAAGCTGAAATCAACCCAACATATTCAGTCGATGGACATATAGTCGTGTCAGCGCAGCGTTCCGATATTCATATCATAAGCATAAGCAGTTTCGCTGTTATATCGCGCACGTGTGCACACGTTCCGCGACTGAGAAGCAGTAAAATTCACAAATCTAGAAAATCGATTTTTCAAAAGAAGACGAAAATTCAAGAAAACATTTACGAGAATCTTTCTGGAAGGATAAAATAAATTCCGCCGGGTCGCGAAGCTCGAGTTTAAAGGCAGATATCGCCTCTCGTACTCATTTAAAGACGTTTTAAAAATGATTTATGTAAAACCACACGCTTTATCGTGTACTGCAGGGTGCTACGTCAAACCCGTGCGAGCTCGAGGAAGCCCATTGCTCGAGCGCTTCATTTGAATTTGAGTCATTCTGCTGACTTTCGGAGCTCGTTCCTCTCAGTCACGCATCTCTTAAAGCCGAGAATTACAGATATAATTTCTTCTGCTTCTCCTTTGCGTAATTTAGGTCGCCCACACGGTACTTCTCGCAGCGGAGTATAAACTAAGGAATTCTCCATTCCGTCGCTCGTATCTTCCGTGTGAATGAAACCCGTTCCTTCGCGGTCGCACGACATATCCTCCGAGCTTATTTCGAGAATGCACTTGCGGCTCGAATGCATGGATAAGTTTACTGCTATTTCTATTTCCGTTAGAGTACGTAGACCTAAAGCAGTATCCTGATTGCCTCATCTGCTTAAGTTCACGTCTTAAGGTTATTGTTACAGAAATTTTGTCTGTGGCAACCCTTATTGCACAGTTACGATCTACGGCTACGGGTTACAAGTTTTTGGAAATCAACTGAGTTGGTGCAGGGAGTTACGTGGAGATCGCTCTGGGAAATTATCGGAATACTAATTATTCGCGGACACGAACTGTCACTGTCTCTCGAAATATGAAAAGATTTACCGCCGAGCCTCGAGTGGTAGTGGAAAAAGTAGGCGGCGTCCAGATTTTCGTTTAAAACGCATGGGCATACGTTGGATAATTATAATCGCATGCATAAAAGGCTATTTGAGTTATTATAATAGAATTTTTTTATAGAGGAATTAATTTTTGATTATAGCTCATGTGTCCTCATTTTTATAGATAAATTTTATAGATAAACGTGTTATAAATACACGCATCTGATTAATGTAAGATTAATGTGCGATTTTTTACTTAGAGGAAATGCTAAGAGAAATTCCCCGCTCATCGGCAGAATATTTCTTTTTTGGATGAAGATAAATCACATCGCTCTCGGTCTCAAATCTCTCCCGCATTTTTCACCATTATTATTTCCACCGATAACAATGTACAGCGATAAATTGTATCGATTTACTGTTGCGCCATAAATCGAATTACCTTTCGCTGGTATATGTTGTTCGACAAATATTGTTTTTCTCCTTTTAACGAAATATTGACTGATCCGGCCTCTTATGATCCCTTTAATTGTTATTGTTAATTAACTTGGTAGTACGTACTTGGTCAATAATTCAGACTTTTTATCGCTTTAACCTTCTTGGGATCACGAGCGGTTTCATTGCCACGTGCGACATGATAATTATTACGGCGAGAGATACTCTCCCTCGTCGCTGCAGGTCATTTCATTGCGCACCGCAAAATTGATATAAACTGTTCAACGCAGTGTAAGGGCGCCGACTAAAGTAAATAATTCACAGTTCAACCTTTTCGATGACATGTGAGCTCAAACGTGATATCGAGCGATAGCCTAGGATAAGGGTAGTGATTTGTTCTAACGTATGATGCACTTCCGGTACACTTCACGCCCCAATAACTCGCTCGCCTGTAAATTTTTCCTCCTCGACGCGCGGACACGACCGACACGAGTCGACGCAACGCGGAATTTCATTGCGATATAAGCAATTTATGGGGACGGCGCTCTTCGTCTCTTGCATGGAAATTTGTCATCAACGGATTTTTCAGGATGAAAAAAGAGACATCGCGAGTATCTCGCCGCGGAGAATTTTGAAATTATAAATTAGGAGACGTTTAGACCCGCAAGATATCGCGTCCTCGCCTCGAGAGTGACGTGAGACAAAAAAATGTGCGCTCTATTTCTGCGCGAATATTCACGTGCGATATCCTCGGATATCGCACGTGAATATTTCAACATAGATCGTTAGAAATTAGTGCGTCACAGGTACATAAAAAGTACCACGTGGTGAGATTGTTAAAAGTTAAGACGCCGCACAAACTTATTTGCAGTAAATGATCGATAGTTCGATGCAATCGCGAGGCGGACATTCGATTTGCATCTAGCATCACGTTAAATTTTCGTGCAATTTCTTATTCTCTCTCTTGAAGTGTCACTCTCTAACGTCTACAAGGATAACTCTCTTTATCTATCCGACCAAACTTTGTCCAACATCGGAGCTAACACGATCTCAGTTCGCCGCGAGGTGTCAGGAAAAGGAAATCTTGAATAAATTTATACGCAAAGAGAAACTTTCACAGGTTTCTCCTTGGATAATGTATGCGGATGAGTAACATTTTTTTCTGACCGAGTGTTGTTTGCGAGTTAAAGCAAAAATGAACATTGGGTCTCGACCCTCATACGTTCATCACCAGGATCTCGGAAATCTTGTCTTGCTACATGTCTGTCCGTGTTTATAATTACATTTGTGTAACATCCTTTTATATCTGTATACGTTGACTAACATGAAAAACGTTTCAATCGTTTATGTGCAGAGCTTTAATTGTTGATAACAGAGTTGTTATATTCTGACAAATTTGAGATTCTAGAATATCGAATTTGAGAGTTTATTATTGAATTTTTCGTTTAGTTTGTTGCATTTCATTTTAATTGTCTGTAGATGACACTATTTGCTCTCAAAAATTTCAGTAGACTACAAATTTGTTAAGAGAGCCCCGCGTAATTTTCATTCGATAATTACGAGAGCAACAATGATGAGCTTCAAAATCCCAAAAGCAAGATGATCGTGATAATCTTGGATATGAAAGCAACAAAAAGCTATCTCACCGAGTGAGGTTTTTATTGCTTAGCTATTAAAACAATTCATGTACTGTTTATTTATCTCTTGCTTACAAACAATTAAAATGAAATACAATAAACTAAATAAAAAACTATCAATAAATTTTCGAACGTATTGATATTCTAGAATCTCAAATTCGCGTCAGAATATAATAACTCTGTTATCAACAATTAAAGCTCTACATAAACGATTGAAACGTTCTTCATGTTAGTTAATGTATACAGATATAAAAGATACACAAATATAATTATAAACAAGATTTTCGAGATCTTGGTGATGAACGTAGGAAGATTTTCAATGTTCATTTTTACTAATCGCGCGATTGATGACCCGAAAAAAGATAGTCAATAGATTCGATGAGAAAAATTACTATCGATCATTACACTCAAAAAAAATATTCTGCTGATAAATGGGGAATTCCTCTTAGCATTTTTTCTAAGTAACAAATTTTATATGAATTAGACACGTGTATTTATAATACGTATTTATCTATAAAAATAAGGATATATATACAATGAGAAAAGTATCTGGTTGAAAAAACGAACCAGAAAATTCTGACTATATCAATCAGAATTGCGGTTATCACAATCTAGAATTCTAGATAGATTTAATCAAAAAATTCTGATTTGTCTATCTTCAATTAGAATTCAAATTAATTCAACCAGACATTTTCTCCATATACATGAGCTATAATAAAAAATAAATTCCTCTATGGAAAATTCTATTATAATAATTCGAACGGCCTTTGGAAATAAGAGGATATACAAGATACTAGCGACACACTTATTTGTTACAAGAAGTTTGTCATTTACGTAGCTATGCGTGCATACCAGTACATGCAAGACATTCTTCTAGCATTAAGAAGATTGCAATCTTAAATCCATTACCTATGGTTATATGAAATTCCTCTACTTTGTAGAGTATCTTCTTGAGATTGTATATAAATGGAAAATCCTCAAGCATTAACGCGGAATCGCTAAACAGCAGAGTATTTTTTAGAGAGAGGTGTCGAAAATGATAAAATATTTGATAGTAAGAAACTGAAATCATAACACAATACTAATGTAACGTAAAGGCATGTAAAGATATATGGAATCACACAATGTTCTATTTCTTAAATGATAAGCATGCACGCTATGCTTGCTTTAATGCATACAGTCTGACGTTTGATAAATAACTATGAAATTAGCAATTATTTCTATTGATTAGTGCATGCAAGGAAATAAGTGCTATAAAGTAATCCGTAATAAATATAAAAATCATATATATGCAACAGCAAGTTCAATGCATGAACGAATATTCTAGCATACATCAGAGCAGGCACGATTGTATGCATGCTATCATTCAAAAAATCGTGTGATTCCATCTTTACGGAATAGTTGCGAGAAAACTACCCTCTTTCTATTTTTTTCTAGCTTCTCTGCGGTGTAAATTGCAACGCGGCGTATTTGCCGAAGTTACATCATAAAGACAAAAACCCTACGCATGCTCGTTGAAAGATATGCACCGTGTATGGGGAAAATGTAATTAGTGAACGCACAAATCAAAAATGGTACGCGGGCTTCTGTTTCAGGAAATTTGATATGATGACCAATGCTGCTCGCTTTGGGCGGCCATTCGCAGAGGTCGACGCCCAGCTCTTTGCCATGGTGGAATGACCGATATTACGAAACAAAATGGAAATGTGAATTAAATAAACATTTCAATATCGCTATTTCAGTTTCACTTTCAAAACGGCATTTTTTCGAAAATATATCATAATTAAATTTCCAAATATTTTACGTTCTTTCCCTAATACAAGAATATGTAAATACCGATTTTAATTACTAATATATTACTAATATACAAAATTGTGTGTGTGTGTGTGTGTGTGTGTGTGTATGTATTAAGAAAAAGAATCCAAAAGAAATGCTGCAGAAACGTAATATAAAAGACCTAATTTTTCTTTAAAGTTTATAGGCAATACATCGAGAGGTTGTTCTCAATACGAGGTAACTGTATATGTAACTTACGTTCTTCTTCTCCTCTACCACGCTCGCTATCTCTTACGCGCAAGTAACTCTAAACAGCTTAGTCAATAACTCGAAATTTACCGTCGATCCTTCTCTCGACACACGGAACGAACATGTTCAAAAGTTTTCAAGACGCTCCGTATCGCTAAGTTCAACTTCAAGCAAAAACATTTTGAATTTCACTGCCCGTTCCTTTCATGTTTTCACGTTCTTTTTGTTTAAGATCTACTATCCGCTACACGGTTTAGAGGCGATAAAACGCACAATTTTCCTTGCGATAAAACTCAGTCTTGTTACATCACGTCAAGCAAGAAGTCTGGCCACTATGATTGTATAGCGTATATATTGCTAAGGAAGTAATAACTGCGGGTTACTGGTCCACGAATTTATCTATGTTATCTCTCACGTGCTCAACATATACACGTATGCTCGTTTTCTTCGTAAACTTTAACGTAAAATGTATCTCAACCTACTACATCAATCTGTTTCGAGCACCTAGTCCATCCGGCGAAATTGTTTATTATCACGTCCAAGATTTTATTCAATTTTAGAACGTGTGATTTCTATATTCTCTTTCAAATAATTGAATATAAAAAATTGTTTCCGGCGTCAAAAAAAAAGAACACAGAGAAATGGACAGTAACATTGTTTGGAAAAAATCTGCGTTCTGTTAGTGTGTCACACGTTACACATTTAACGTACGAATATAATCGCGCAATGCATTGCAGGTATGTAAAAAATAACATAACGCGTTATTAAAACATTCGGTTTCGGCAGTCGTATGAAAAAAAATATGTATTTTTTAGTATGTATTTTTCTATATACAAAGTATGCTAACAGACCAATGAAAAAAGGTTTGAACGAACTAATCACTAAAATATATACAACAAAGCCAATCAGAGCCAAAATTACTATTACTTATGTAATGTAGAATTAGATTTCATATTGATAAGGACCCAATAAGAAAGGTTGAAATGTTTATGATTTCGTTATTGTTATTCACACGAAAATAAAGACATTTATATGCACCCAAACAGTTGGTTTTGGCTCTAATTGGCTTTTTTAATATATATTTATGCTAACAGATTTGTAGGAAAATACGATTTTATTTTCCGGCTTACATGACCTAAAACGTAATTATATATTATTATAATCATCATTATTTCTAACTTTCTCTTTTTTTTTTTCAAATTATTATTTGTTTTATTCGAAAAGGATACTTTAATTTAACATAAAATGTTATATTATTAATGTAAACAAGACTGAAATAATATAACTTTATTTTGAAAATAAAACTATCTGAATAACCGTTCATTTAAATTTTAATCAATATTATTTTACTTTCTTCTCTAATGGACTGACTTCGTAACGAATAGATCGTGAACTAATAATTGCGAATATTCGACAATAACAAATCGTTACCCGTAAGGGTTGGAAGTTTTCCAGCTTTTACATGATATGGTTTAAACGACAGCTACCTGTCTGAAGATCACAAAATTAGCATAATTACATCTGCATTGAAGAGAAGAGCCCTGTAGATTCTTTGTAGGAAGAAGAAAGCATCTATTTCCCTTTCCTTTGTAATTTTTTGCTTCTGCACGGAAGAAGCGAAACAAAGCTGCATCCGCGCTCTGAAAAGCCTCTCGCGGTTTTTCCCTCTCGTATTTCTTTTACGACGTCACAGGGACCGATGAAGACCTATCAGATAGAATGAGATTTCTTCGACATAGAAAAAGCGGTGAATTTAAGCGTCAATATATATCAGTAATATATTACATTTCTTCTCATTTGACCTCAGCAATCAACTCGTCGCTGACTTTCCTCTTATGCCTATTACGATTCAGAATAATTGCATCATTTATATCAGTCGCAAAAATTACGGAATGTTATCACAGAGACAGCTGCAGAAACTAAAAATTTTTAAATAGAACATGTTTTCAATAATAGTGAATTAATAGGCGTTGGATATTTGCGAAACTTTGTCAATATAATACAATAATTTATTAATATTAATACATACGTTTTTTTCGTATTATTTTACCTTTTTAACTTAGTCATCTTTAAATATCTAATAATTTATATTCGCAGTCTTTTTTAAATACACATACACACACATATGTATGTACATATGCATTTATATATATAAAATGAGATAAAATAAATCTGAGGCAATCAATTGTCTTCAGATGTATACATTGCAATATCCTTATTTTAATATCTTATCGAACTATCTCTTGAAATTCTTTCAAACTCAAGAGACTGTTTGACAAGATATCAAAATAAGGATATTGCAATGTATAATTGAAAACAATTGGTTTCCTCTGAATTTATTTTATCATTTTATGTGTGTGTGTGTGTGTGTGTGCGTGTATGTGTGATAAAAAAGACTGCGGAACATAAATCATTAGGTATTTAATAGAATTAGTTAGAATAAGATCACTAAAAATGACCAAATTAAAAAGGTCGAAACGTATGTATTAATATTAATAAATTATTATTATTATTATGACAAAGTTTCGCAAATAATTCGTTATAAGGCTCATTTATCTACAAAATTTGTCTCCATTATACGCATGCATGTGCGATCGACCCCCCAACGAAGGCTGAAAAAGGATTACGTGTGTTATATCGTATACGTCCGCAGCTACAGATAAAGCCGACGCGTGCAAATGACTATACACGTAATACGCGTGTCCGCAAGCGCTGCGTGACACAAAGCCACAATTTACCAACCGCATTTTCACCGTTCTCGTGCATCATATCGCCGTGAATACGAATTTTTACGTACGAACTAAAATCGTGGAAGATATGACATATCTTGGTTTTTCGCGGAATTAAATGTCGACTTTATGCATAATGCATCGTGATATTTTTAATGCAACATTTCTGACTTACCGAACGGCAATGAAAATTTCCTGTCATCGATCGCGCGCCGTTCGATATTCATACACACCCAAAATAGAAGTGAACCTTGACATAAGAAACCGAATTTTGAAATATTATTTGAAAGAAAGATCAACAATGGCCAATAATTTCGATATCATACTCTCTCTCCATTACCCTAAAATTAGAAGAATAAACGTTACGACCTTTATTAAATATGCGAATTTTTACATTGCAGCAACACCGCACAACGACTCTCTCACGTCATCCAAGTCATCTGGGAATACCCGATTTCTGACTGTAAATTTGACTGGCAGGTATAACGCCTCGTACAAGATTAGGAACACGAGTGTCGTAACAGACATCCACGTTAGTTGACGTAGTTCATCGTTAAGGGATTCAACTTCTCGTACATTTTCCCCGGATGCTTTTAGACCATTATGTCTACCGCGGTAGGAGTTCCTTTTGTCACGAGCCAGCGGTCGGCTTGAGGCCAAATTGAAAGATATAGAGAGAATCGCCGTTTGTGCACCGACGCATGTGATAAGTTGGCTTACAGTACAGCGAGAATGGTGCAGTAAACATAAACGGTTCAGTTTTGCGCATTCCTCTTGGTCTCGCAAGTAGAAGACATGTATACAGCTTGCAATATACAATAGCGAACAGGAAATCCCTCTTCCATATATTACACATAATTGCAAATCCTTTGGCTCAAACTTGATACTCGCAATGAAATCATTTAAATACCAAAATAGTCTTGAATAATTAACAAAGTATAATATTTATATATTTTTAATATATGCAAATTTTACTTTAATTCCTTTTCTTCTTTTTGAACTTTCTTAGCTAAAATTAACTGGTGATTAAATAGTAATTTCTATCATAAAAAAAAAAAATATACTATTTTTTATCGGCAGAAATTTGTCAAACTATAAACATGCCAAAATATCATAATAATTGAGTATTTATTTAGCAACTGTGCATGAATCAATTCATCCAAAATTTTATCCCCCAATCGAGACTCAGCCACAAAACGGCACACAAAACAGACCGAGAATGAGTTAGAGTGATAATGCTGGGTGACAAATCGGCTGAAGATTAATGTCCAAACGAACTATAAATGAAACGGGTCGTGAGGTCATTACTACCCAATCAGTTCACTACACACCTTATTCATATCTCGAGTTGACGATATTATGAAATCTTGAGGATAGTACCACACGTCTTATATAACGAAAATAGGTATTTTGTTTACTAGAAATTATGCATGTATAATACGTGACCGCGATACACTGCGGTTGATCGATGATTCCGTTTGGTTCTCAGCGTTTGGTAAATAAATGAACGTTATAAAATTTCATGTGACCGTCCATGCGAACTTATTTTTGGATCTGGTCCAAGAAACGCGAATGTGCAACGCCAGCTTGAACCCTAGCGTCGGTCTCTCTAACTGGTTTAGTACGTTTTTTTATGGTCTGGTGGTTTACTACGTCACTATTTATCATCCTGTTTAACTCATATTTGATGAGAATTTGAACTCGTTCTTTGGCACGCGGATGAAATATTATAATTTTATGGTTGAGCCCCGATTGGGGAATAAAATTTTGGATGAATTGATTCATGCACTGTGACTAAAATAAATACTCAATCATTACGATATTTTGGCATATTTATAGTTTGTCAAATTCCTGTCGATAAAAAAATAATAGTATAAAATACACATATCATCTTCTTGACATATTAATGAGAATATGTTTTTTAAAGAGCTGTCGAAATGTGATACTTTGAGTAATTAAAAAATGCAGAATAACGCATATCGCCAGTTTATAAGGAATGGATTCGGAAAAAAACTTTCTTCGAAGAAGAAGTGTACCTTCTTTCCTTATTCGCTTGTTAATCGATCATATATTATAGATGTACTTTTAATCTAGGTTAATTAGGAGAGCGAGGAGTAATTACGCGATTCTGATCGGGGCGTGGCCAATGTCAAGCCGGCCGTTGTTTGACACGTCACCGCCATTATCGGCTCGGTTGATTAATGAAATTCTGCTAGTCCCCTCAAAGTGCTCTTCTGCTGAGAGACAACGTCGAGAATTTTGGGACGGATCATTTAATAACGTTAATGAAATATCTGTATGACTTCATATGATGCTGTTCGTTTATTATTATTATTGAAAATTCCGTGATATTTCTTCTCTTTCCGCTTGTACTCCTAAAAAAATGTGAATGTTTCGAAATATCCGTTTTTCCCATTAATAATTAATAATTAATAAAGATAAAAGCAAATGTTTTTACTTTTATAAGCAAGTTTATAATATCTGATCATGAAATATGCAAATACTCGACGCGAGGTCGATTGTTTAATTCGAAATATAGTTCAAACAAGGAAGAAACACAAACCTTCAAAGTATTGCGCTTGTATTAAAATTACAGCAAGTATATATCGATAAACTTCGCAAAAATCGTCACTCCTACATAAAATATAAAAATTTCAAAGTAATGAGGCAAATAAATATTTTTTTCGATTTCAAACTTTCACGAGAACTACATAAAATGATAGCAATCAAAGACGTTGTTTACCGAGACGCAAAGTGACACTGCAAAATAACATGAAGTGTCAAAATTCGCGCCCTGTTTGCTCTAACAAATGCGTTACCAAGAAATGCGCAATGCATTCTTCAGTAACTGGACAGAAACAGGCAAAATCGGTTAACGTTAAGATGATTATTGCGAGTGTTAAGTCCACTTAAAACATTAATATTTCTGTAAAGGAGAAAACTTTTGATGTAACAATTGCTGTTTAAAGAGATAATATTAAACTGTGACGTGAGAGACAGAGAAAGTTTACGTAACGCTTATGTAGTGAAACTCGATTGTAGTAGTTAAGAATTATTTCCAAAACGTAACATTTTATTTAAAGAAAACAAAAATCACGTGTGGCAAAACTTTCCACAGCTATAGTAGACGGAGATTGAGTTATCTCTCCTTCCTGCGGTATAATTTTATAATTATATTAGCGCAAGAGTATATGATAATCATAACATATTTGCAGCATTATTGAACACTGTAACAACTCTCCGGAATTATAACGATATTGTCGAGTTAGATACACAGCGAATTCATGAGAGAATCCCTCTTCAAGGTGCAAGTTAACGATGTTGCGAGAGTTCTGACAGCGACGTGATCCACGAATTATAAACTGTGCTGCGAGTTATGAGGAGTGGTTACACTTTTCACGGGGAATAAACATCATTAAAGTTAATCTAGAGCATGATCATCAGAAAATTCGATAACAAGCCCCTCCTATAATTTCTCACTTTATGCACACATATCGTTTCATTGCTTAACGCTAAAATTTTATATATCAATTGAAATATTTGAAGATTCCGAAATAGATCACCATATTCCGCAATTAGACATCGAACCGTATTCGAATAAGAAAATATTAGATTTTTCTTATTTCAGTTGTGAGATTCTCCTCTTTGTACGTCTGGCAAAAAGCATAAGAAAGCTTTTTCTCATTTCCATACCAAGATCCCCTGTCCTTCAACTTTGTATAAGAAAACACTCAGTGTTTCTTCTTTCAGATAAGACATTTCTGATAGTATTTTGTGCAAAAAAAGAATAGTGCTTTCCGGTCCAGTTATCAAATGTTTCATTCTTGTATTCTTTATGACAGCATATTATCTATTTCTCAGGTCAGTTGTCCAATTATTTTTCTCTTTCGGTAGTCTATTTGAGAGAGTACTTGATATTTCTGAATTATATCTGAAATTTTAAAGATCGATTCTTTCCTTGGAGGAAAGAATCGATATTTCTTCTCCCTCCTCTCACTTTCTTTTCACACATAGTAAATCTGATCTCTTAACTGAGAGCTATTAATTTAATGTTGCGAATTTATTATCATCGTACGTACGTTTGTAAATTCAATGAAGAGATGCCTAATATGAATGTCGAATGGCTCACACCTTATACATTTTCATGATATATAGAAATTGATGCTTTTCATTTCTGTCGCGCGACATATAACTACAACGGTACGACTGCAATTTATAAAAAAAAGTTACAGCATAATCCATCAAGTCAAAACCCTAGGGCCAAACAAAACGAGAACTTCTACAAAGCCACTATCTCTCAAAAACCCCTGTCGGAAATCTCGTGTGTGTGTGTATGTGTGTTAGATACGATCCCGAGAGAGAGACGAGATTGCCAATCGTGGTTCACACGTATCAATCAGAGGTTTCCTGTCAGCCGATATTCCTCACCGCTATCGGACAACCAAAAGTCAACACCGTATTTTTTTTTCTAACACTGCTTCATCGTTCTTGTGGTTAAATTTTACAATAATTTAACAAACGTTAAATACAAAACATAAACGCAATGAAATCTCAAATAAAATTCGCGAAATCTAGTAAAACGGGATTTTAAGAAATTTTAGTTCGATCATACGAAAAAGTAATTCAAACTCAGTCTAATAATCGTTTTAAGAAAAACTTCAATAGCGCAATGTCAAAAAATTCCAGATATATGTGTGTGTTGTAAATTTTACATTTTATTTATTGCAGAAAAAAAGAGTACCAAACAAAGTTGAGAAAGTTTTGAGAAATTCTCTCTCGTTGAAAGATTCTTTTTATTCGTAAATTCTATAACGAATATACGGAAGGCAAGCCATGGTCACATTCAGGCATTCCGCAATTATCCAGATCGTACTAATACAGCTAGACGAGACAAAACCAGTAACCTGCGACTGCAATCGCACCCTAATTCTCCCGGCACGGCTTGATTAATCCAATACCTGTCGGTGCTTATTTCTAGCAACTTCGCAATTAGCGTCGAATTGCTCTCACAGCGCCTCTCGTTCACCAAGAAGTCGCCACTTTGTTACCGCGTCCCTTTCTTCCTATCACCCGCAATCTACAAAGCGTATCTTCTAAAAAGGAGTTAAGACCTTGTTATTTTAAAAACGTATTTCACTTAACGTGACAATTGCCATACAAAAACGACTGTTATGCTCAAAAATAATTGCATGAACATCTGACCACCAATTAACAAAAAAATCACTAAAGACTAAAACGAAAGCTTTATTACGTTGATAATCGTTCCTCAAAAAGTTTAATGTCTTATAAAAAGAGTTAAATAACACAAACTTAAGAACATTTCTTGGCAAGACTTTTCAATATCAGTATCTGACAAAACAGAGAATGAATATGCATCTTAATTAAGACATCGTAAAAATAAGAGAATATTTACCATTTTTTAATCACATGGCTCAAGTATTTATGTAGTATTTTCGACCTCTCAGTTTTCGATTATATTCGGTATATATTATTCCGGCAGAAACTGATGGAGGGCCTGGAAATGTCACGGAAGTAATACTGCAAGTGAACAAATGTGCGAAAGCGGCCAGGTGTGATATGTCAATGCGATTGCTATGAGAAAAATGTCCGAGCACATCCGAGAAGACGAGCAAGGGAGGTGGATCACGTCTTTATCCTAACGCGAATATTATATTCTATAAAGAAGATCTGTGCGGAAATCGTTCGCGAAAAATAGAGCATATTTCACGGCATAAAAACTTTTGACTTTCGTTCCAATTTGGAATTATAAGCTGTTCTGTAATTCAGTTTTTATTTAGCATTTAAATATTTTTATACTAATTGAGAATAAAATATAAATTAAGTAAGTTTGGAATTAATTCTGCAAATAAATAACGTTGATTTTATTATTACTATTGAAAATTTCATGACTTTTTTTGTCTTCTTGTACTACTAAAAAAATGTGAATGTTTCGAAATATCACCAAAATATCCGTTTTTCCCATTAATAATTAATAATTAATCAAGATAAAAACAAATGTTTTACCTTGATTTAATTTTATTTATCATTAATAAAATAAGTAAGTTATTATTACGATATAATCTTATTTCTTTCTTGCGTGGTTTTTTTTATCATTTATGATTTTTTGTCCTAATTATTGGAGAACGATCGAAGGTCTGGCGCCATTATCCGAAATTCTTTTACGGTCTGGAATACACGTTCATAAATTACAATTTACGATCGAATCTGATTGTCTCGTAAGTAACGCTTGCATTTATGTTCCTATTAACGCCACTTTGGGATCATGAAACTCTTCGTTACACGAGCTCGATGCAAACCTTTTATTTTTGAGCTGCGATGCGCATAATTCAAGTCAGAGTCGAGAATACGTATCCCAGAAAAAAGGACGATCATGATAAAAAAGAATGTTTTCTCAGAAAATTTTAATGACACGAAAACGTTAAAATTAATTATTATTTTCTCATATTATTTATTAACAAGGTTATAATCAATGTGGTTAAAGTGTGGAGCGTTCGTAGAGCGAAAATTAAGCCCACATTGAAATAACAAACAATTATAATCAGACAAATTATTTAATTTCATTTTAATTTAAAATTAATGTTAATTACAAATTGATTTTATGCCCCGTCAGGCCAACTTTTATTCGAAACGTTGTCCCATATCTTTCATATTTTTCAAAATATTTGAATCATTTATTCGTTAAATATTTTTCACGTATATAAAATAAATAAATTTGCAATTAAGCAATAATAAATATATATTGCTGAAGATAATAAAAAGTAAAAATGCAAGATTTCTCGGATAATTACGCCATAAATGGATAACTAAATTCGGTCTTTCCTTTTCTAAACTATCCGCATTTATCTGCGTATTTTCCATATAATAGTATAAAATACACATATCATCTTCTCTACATATTAATATCTGTACGCTTTTTGTAAAATTTACAGAAACGTTTGTTCAATTCACATAACTGTCGAATGATTAAGCCTTTATCCGATTGTAATTGTTGAGTCGATTTACGAGAGATTCGGCAAGAATATTCGATTTCCCAGACAAAGCATAATCATTGAGAATTCCACGCCTGCACTCTACAGAACGAAACGTATGCTTCAAAAGACAGAGAGATAACAACTTGGTTCTTTTGTGTGTTTTTTTTTTATAGAACGATAAACTGTTTCATTCAAGATTTGAACTAATATTATAGTACAATATATTATCATTGAAAGAAACATTAACGCTCAGAGCGCAAAGTACGATAAAAGCTTGGAAACGGCTTGTACGAACGGCAGCATGACAAATGGCAGGAACGAGTGTCACGAGTAGCTAGTGATATACGTATATACGCGTGTATCACAAAACATGCCATTTGTCTATTGCAAAGGCGTTGCAAATTGTTTCTCCATCTGTGACTGAGTGTGTTTCTCTTCCTCTCTCTCTCTCTCTTTCTCTCTCTCTCTCTCTCTTTCTCTGCATCCACATTGTACAGTGCATCTATCGTATCAACGTGTCTTTCAAATTCAACGAATTAAAGCTCTAAGATTTACCGCCTTATACTTGCGCATTGAGCCTAACTTATTATGTGCGAACTAAAGTAGGGATCATCCATTGTCAGTATGAAAACAAAGAAAAAGGAAAAGACAGTGAGAGAGAGAAAAAGAGAAAGAGAAAGAGATGCAAGACTAAATAATTTAACATGATGCTGTAAAATTAGAGAGACAAGCCACGAAATTATATATTAAATTAAATTAAAGATTCATTATAATCCTATAATAAGCCAGCCTCTATTTCTCGAATATTACTATCGATAAAATAATCAGCTTAATTTTATAAATAATAAAACAATTCAAAATTACAAGTATAAATAAAAATTTAAAAATATACGCACTCTCGCAATTGTCAAAATAATAAAATGTGAAAATACAGGCAAATGCGAAATACGAAAAAACCTTCAATAACTGAACATGGAATAAATCATAATCACGATTTTGATTGGTCGAATGTTAAGATCTTAGACACCGAATCGTACATTCAAAAACGTCTGATATCGGAAATGTTATATATTAAAATGCAAAATAACGGGTTAAACTTCGGACACTAAATTTCTACATCATTCATATGTATCGGTACTTAATAATTTACATGACTAAGTAATTTTGTTACGGATCAATTTTTACTTTTATAATCATACAAATCAGCCTTTATTAATAAAAACCTAATTGTGACAATTTTTGTTAACTTGTAGAAAGCTTTCTCCAAATCGTGTTCTTGCTGATACCAGGAGTCAATAACGTAATGCGTTTTAGAGTGATAAAATCAATGAACGCGTTAAAACTGATGTCGAATTACGACACGAGGACATTAAACGTCCGTAATGATACTGTAGTTACCGACCTACCTGTTGAAGCAGCCAAATGATAACGATCGAACGCCAAGTTGTACCCTATGGATTCAAATGGCTTGTTACTAATAATAGGCCAAAATTTGCGAGAGTTTCGAAATATCATCGAAATATTACCGAAATTCGTTTTCCCCATTAATGATTAACAATTAATAAAGGTAAAAACATTTCTTCGCAGAATTAATTCTTTACTTAATAAACTTACTAATTCCAAGTCGGAACGAAAGTCAAAAGTTTTCATGCCGTGAAATATGTTCTATTTTTCGCGAGCAACGATCTCCACATAGATCTCCTTCATAGAATACAATATAATATTCGGTTGCTTTTCCTAGGTAAAAGGAATATTAAAATCCGTATGTGCGACAACATCCGCCCGCGATACGAGAGCTTCTCTGATACGAGACGACGAATTATCAGCAGGAGCTTACGATCGATAATGATTCGACGTGTTGTCGCGACGTCTTTCAACCGAATTTCAACTACCGAGATGCTGTCGAATAAATTAAAGGGGTGAGAGATCGGTCATATATCATCATTGCGATGTAATGGATCGAATCGAAAATCAATAGTCCGGCGATTTCTCGGTCCTTTACGCTCGCGAACTGTGATCGCCGCGGATTCTCACGCGCTCGACCGCGAGCACTCGAGCACTCGACTCATTGATTTTGAGACGAGGAGACGCATCAGAGGAACAGAGAGAGAGAGAGAGAGAGAGAGAAGCCGAGAAGAGTGGATCAGGGGTAAACGAGGACGAAAGCGGAGAGACGAAGAACGGCGGGACAGACGACGCCAGCACTTTTGGAACACGCGTGGCGAAGGTCAAATTGCACCACCCTACTGGAATCGATACGTCAATCGTCCCCGCGGATGGGAAAGGCGGCAGAACGAATGCGGAGTGAAAGATGAGAGAGAATAGAGAGAGAGAGAGAGAGAGAGGGGGGGGGTGGCAGGGAGATAGAGAAACAAAGGCCGAGATGAACGGGATATCTCTGTGCAAGTTATACAGGAAAAATTTCAAATAGTTTTAAAAAATCTTGATTTGTATTTCAAGTTTTTTCTGGTGAATGTTTAAAGAAAATGAATTTTTTGCAAAAAATCCTCAAGCAATTAAAATTATATTATACCAAGACAGTTTTGAAATAATAAATCCTATCGGATCAACAAGGACAAAGTATAAAATTTTAAGAGTGTACATGAGTCTGGATAGTCTTCCTGATTACATACAAAGACACATATTAACTCCTAATTAATGGTTTTAGTGAAAGAAAACTGGTTTGATCATAATAAAGTGTACAGTCCGATAGTTAGAGATTTACAAATATTAGAACGTTTGGAATTGAAGTCACTTCAAATAATATAAGAAAAGGAGGTTTAGTTTTTACAGCTAGCGATAATCTGAGTAGTCATGCTGTTCGTGGTTTTATGAAAAATTTTAGTTCTGCAATTTCCTTTTGTCGTTATTGTTTAATAAAGCATGACGATTTTTTTACAAATAAAAAGAAATGTAATAGTGGCATTGAAAATATGCATACGTCTAATGAAAGTAAATTATATGAATGTAAATCTTTTAAACTACGTACTGAGGAATTCTATAAGTCGACTATAAATACAGTATTAATAAACAAAGAAACAATTATAACATTAAATTTAACTTTGTTTTCAATCAATTGCAAGCCTTTCATGTTTGCAAGCTTGACTTATCTCCATGTTTAAGTCACAATTTATTGGAAGGAGATGTTGTTTATAATTTGGCAAGAATTCTCTCATTGTGCAAGAATTAGTATTATACAAAAAAAAGTGGTTTACATATAAACAATTAAATTGTAAAATTGAAAAGTTTTCTTTATCACTTGAAGATTCTAGAAATAAGCCGGTGAAAATACAATCAAATTGTATTATAATAGAATCGTTGGTGGAGCTTGGGAAATTCGAACACTCTTGAGATTCATGTCAGTTATTGTGTATACTAACATTAAAGATATCAATCATATCCGATCTGGCATAACTTCTTACTGAAATGAAATCGTAGAAATTGTATGTGCGCCTATTATTCATAAATTCGAAAATAAAAAGCATGGCTTTCACGAAATCTATAATGCACATAACATATAATATATTGTAGAATTGCAGTATTGACAGTCAATATCAAAATACAGACTGACTGTAATACGCCACGCTATTATTTAGTTCATTACAAACACGTAAATTTTTAATGTTTCTCGCGAATATTTGAGAAGCGTCGTATAATCTAAACACAAATTAGTTGGAGAACTGAACTATTATGTGTATGTGTGTGTGTGTGTGTGTGTGTATGTGTGTGTGTATGTATGTATAATTCAGTATAATCGGAGGAAACAAAACCTGGTATTCCCATTGTTAGATACATTAAACATGATATATAATATACATTCAGTATTTTGGAGATGTGCTCGGAGCTCGAAGGATTTCGCGAAGGAATTATAATGGTTAAGACGATATGAAATTATCGAGACTCAAGATCATGTTAAAGTTCGTATTTAATAAGCGATTATCTACACGCGTGTTGTCTCTTCGGAGTCTCACAGTCTCTCATTTCCTGCTCGCAAGAACGTTCGCTTCGTTCGAAAACTTTCTCAATAAATAAAAATATTGTTTTCGCAGATCGTTATCATTTATCATTATATTTTCATTAAATTCAAATAAGATTCCCCTCAAACTGCGGAAGATCAGAATTGCAAAATACAATTTATAATTACACAATTTAATACCTGTATTCCGTTCTAACTTACGAGGAAAGAAATTAACGCGAACTGTCATAAGAAACGCTAAGGCATTTAATTAAATGTCTCTATTATTTCACCGAAATGTATGTATAGGCAATGTTATATGCGTGAACAATATATGTAAGCAGCATATGTGTCAGGCAACGGTATATATGATTTTCTTTCGAAATTTGACGCATCTTCGCCTATATTATAATCGTGATGATAAAATTGTCGTCACATATATATATCCATACAGCATAGAAAAATTGCAGCAATGTTACAGCAATATTTCTTTGCAAGATTACATTATAATAACATTGAAAAATGTTGTTGCAACATTGCTGCAATGGTAAAATGTCCGTCTTTAAAAATATTTCGGTACAATATTGCAGCAATATTACAGTATAATATATTTAATAATACTTTGTAATAATTGATATTTTTCATTAATACGAACAGTTCGTGGGACATATATACAAATACTGAAACTGCAAAAATAATTACATAAATAAATTTGCAATGCGTCATTATAATAATAAATATTATATTCTACGTATTATTATTAACGCAATTGTGAATTTATATTATTCCTTTACTTTTTGACATTTGTATACACAATCCCAGATTACTCATGATATAAATAACGTTTTAATTTTTAGAGAGTGCCTTAATTATAATTATAAAAATTTTAATATTAAAACTTACAGTTAGTGTATATATTAATATCATAAATTAAACTTAATAACTTGATTTTGTATTTTAATTTAAAAAGTTTTTTAATTATGGAAATATTTATTATAAAGTATTTTTAAAAATAAATAAATTTTATTCTTAAACTAATTTTGCACGCAGTCTAAAAGGAAATATTTTAGAACAAGTAACACATATACGTAATTATAAACATATATTTTTAAATTTTATAAAATACTATTATATACCAGTACGTGGTGATTCGTTTCAGCGAGTGCGAACATTAGTCGATACACAATGTCTGTTTTTTAACGTCTGCATTCCACTCTTCTTTATGCTTTTTTATTGCTATTTGTTATACTTATATGGATACATTAGTTTTGATCTTTTATATATTGTTGAACTTTCTTAAGAGATATGACAACGATGAATGATAGGAACCCTTCACTCCCATTCATTTCTTACGCCAAATTAGCCTCTCCCTCTTTTGATTTAGAGACACAATGCCACAATTTATGTACACTAACGTTTGGATCCCTCTAGCTAAATTAAAAGAATTTATGTAAACAAACAGAAGATAGATCAAAATTTTAATTACACTTCTCAAGATCTTGTTCAGGAACCTCCGAAATAATGTAAATTCACCGCAGAATACAACACAACACAACAATTTTCACTAAATTAGACAATATTTTAGTAAACTTAGTTTTGAAAAATTTAAATTATGTATATTATAATAGAATTCATTAAATTTAGAGTTACGTAAAATAGACTGAATGAATTATTTCAAATCCTTGATTGCATTCCTCCTCTTGTAAGGTCACACGGTCCTATCCCAAGTCATAAAAAATAATTTCCTTGATCTAAAAACGGATCAATGAGCGCACTATTTCAAAGCAGAGTCATTGCGTTCGGCCGTAGACTTTTGTTTTGAAATTCAACCCAAGTGCGTTCGAGTCACAATGCGCGCAGGGTTAAGACACGATCCACTGCCTTGGTCTGAAACGTCAATCCAAGCTCCGGTCCACGCACTTTCTAATTTCCTAATTTGAAATAAAAATTCCTGAGGCTCTGACGTAACAAAATGAAATTTTGTAGACAAATGTTGGGGTGGGGGGGGCCAATCTTGTTCCCGTTGTTCAGGTGAAAACGCAATTCGTTCAATCTTCTTTCTGCTTTCTGAGTTTGCTCTTCGTTTGAATGGTCCTGAAGACCAGCTCTACGTAGCTATTCAGTTTGCAAGATCGTTGGTATTGGCCGTCACTTCGCTAAGCATCATGATGTAGCTGCAGGCAATCCTTAGTATAGATACCCTCGTCAATCTATGTTCAGGAGGCGTCGGTAACATTTGTCTCAACGTGTTAAAAGCCGCCCTGATGGAACGATCTCTAGTTCTTCGGCATAATCTTCTAGCGTCTATCCGTCTCTGCAGCCTAGGATGTGGTACAGAGATCGTGTTCGACGGAGACGTCGTTGCTGCTGTTAATGCTACCGGCTCGAACAACCTCTGACGATACTCTTGAAATGAAACAGTCGATCGATTGTGTCGACCGGTAGGATGTAGTAGTCTTATAGAATTAAACCGTCTCTTCTTGAACGGTAATTCATTTTCAGAAGAAGGAATCCGTAGTCGAAAAGATTTCGGTGATCTGGTCTCCTCTTGGTCCATGTTTGTCTCCTTAAAAATAGGATCAAAATATCTCTTCTTAAATGGTAATTCATTTTTTCAGAAGAAGGAATCCATAGTCGAAAAGGTTTCGGTGATCTGATCTCCTCTTGGTCCACGGTTATCTTTTTGGAAATCAAATCAAATTGTCTCTTCTTAAACGGTAACATTATAACTGCAGCTTCTTGAATGATCGTGGCTCTGCGTTTTCGCTTGTTTTATTTAATGAAATTGGTATTATCTACACCCATGACCAGAGTGCGCAAGCTCATCGCATTCAATAAATACTGATTAACGGTAAATGTAATAAAATAACATAAAACAGTCAAGGAGAGAGACTCTTAAAAATAAAATAACAATATTACGATAAAACAAGTAAATAAAAATCAATTTTTTTTAATGTAAATATATAAAAATTATTAATAGGAGTTAAATACATATATACTAAAAATCTATTAATTGTTAAATTATATATTGTATATTATCATATATATAAGAGAGCCATTATTCTCTCCGCGATCTGCTCCGAAAAAATACAAATTTTATGTCTGCTATTCACATTCAATCTAAGAAGTTTTCTGTATAAATTCCTGCTTTGTGTTAAGTATGAATAAAGTAAATTCGTTTTTTAAACAGTGATTTTGTTATGTAATCCGTTTTTAAAACAATGATTTTGCTACGTAATCCTTCGATTCCGGGCAGTGCACACGTGAATAATTTCCGAATATACTGCGTTTCATTCGTCGGATTATAAATGTAAGTGTATTGGCGAATATATTAATTACAAAGCTAATAAAGTTTCCGTTTTACATACGCTCAATAAAGCCATAATAAAAAATAACATCAGTCATAAAAATCAATTCTTATAAAAAGGACATCATATAGTACATATATATTATAGTATATTAAGGGATACGGCCACCCTAGCGGGCATAAAAATAGCAATAAATTCAAGCATTTTTTTTAGTTTAAAAAAAAATTTAACATAATATCAAATCAAAGCACTGATTAATGCATATATTAAAGTTTTTCATATCGGCTTGACAAATAACTT
>NW_017305673.1:316026-317834 GCF_001594115.1 Trachymyrmex septentrionalis
CATTCCACTCTTCTTTATGCTTTTTTATTGCTATTTGTTATACTTATATGGATACATTAGTTTTGATCTTTTATATATTGTTGAACTTTCTTAAGAGATATGACAACGATGAATGATAGGAACCCTTCACTCCCATTCATTTCTTACGCCAAATTAGCCTCTCCCTCTTTTGATTTAGAGACACAATGCCACAATTTATGTACACTAACGTTTGGATCCCTCTAGCTAAATTAAAAGAATTTATGTAAACAAACAGAAGATAGATCAAAATTTTAATTACACTTCTCAAGATCTTGTTCAGGAACCTCCGAAATAATGTA
Organism: Trachymyrmex septentrionalis; assembly: GCF_001594115.1. Classification (NCBI taxonomy): domain Eukaryota; kingdom Metazoa; phylum Arthropoda; class Insecta; order Hymenoptera; family Formicidae; genus Trachymyrmex; species Trachymyrmex septentrionalis. Next base: position 316,347 of record NW_017305673.1, read on the forward strand.
AATTCACCGCAGAATACAACACAACACAACAATTTTCACTAAATTAGACAATATTTTAGTAAACTTAGTTTTGAAAAATTTAAATTATGTATATTATAATAGAATTCATTAAATTTAGAGTTACGTAAAATAGACTGAATGAATTATTTCAAATCCTTGATTGCATTCCTCCTCTTGTAAGGTCACACGGTCCTATCCCAAGTCATAAAAAATAATTTCCTTGATCTAAAAACGGATCAATGAGCGCACTATTTCAAAGCAGAGTCATTGCGTTCGGCCGTAGACTTTTGTTTTGAAATTCAACCCAAGTGCGTTCGAGTCACAATGCGCGCAGGGTTAAGACACGATCCACTGCCTTGGTCTGAAACGTCAATCCAAGCTCCGGTCCACGCACTTTCTAATTTCCTAATTTGAAATAAAAATTCCTGAGGCTCTGACGTAACAAAATGAAATTTTGTAGACAAATGTTGGGGTGGGGGGGCCAATCTTGTTCCCGTTGTTCAGGTGAAAACGCAATTCGTTCAATCTTCTTTCTGCTTTCTGAGTTTGCTCTTCGTTTGAATGGTCCTGAAGACCAGCTCTACGTAGCTATTCAGTTTGCAAGATCGTTGGTATTGGCCGTCACTTCGCTAAGCATCATGATGTAGCTGCAGGCAATCCTTAGTATAGATACCCTCGTCAATCTATGTTCAGGAGGCGTCGGTAACATTTGTCTCAACGTGTTAAAAGCCGCCCTGATGGAACGATCTCTAGTTCTTCGGCATAATCTTCTAGCGTCTATCCGTCTCTGCAGCCTAGGATGTGGTACAGAGATCGTGTTCGACGGAGACGTCGTTGCTGCTGTTAATGCTACCGGCTCGAACAACCTCTGACGATACTCTTGAAATGAAACAGTCGATCGATTGTGTCGACCGGTAGGATGTAGTAGTCTTATAGAATTAAACCGTCTCTTCTTGAACGGTAATTCATTTTCAGAAGAAGGAATCCGTAGTCGAAAAGATTTCGGTGATCTGGTCTCCTCTTGGTCCATGTTTGTCTCCTTAAAAATAGGATCAAAATATCTCTTCTTAAATGGTAATTCATTTTTTCAGAAGAAGGAATCCATAGTCGAAAAGGTTTCGGTGATCTGATCTCCTCTTGGTCCACGGTTATCTTTTTGGAAATCAAATCAAATTGTCTCTTCTTAAACGGTAACATTATAACTGCAGCTTCTTGAATGATCGTGGCTCTGCGTTTTCGCTTGTTTTATTTAATGAAATTGGTATTATCTACACCCATGACCAGAGTGCGCAAGCTCATCGCATTCAATAAATACTGATTAACGGTAAATGTAATAAAATAACATAAAACAGTCAAGGAGAGAGACTCTTAAAAATAAAATAACAATATTACGATAAAACAAGTAAATAAAAATCAATTTTTTTTAATGTAAATATATAAAAATTATTAATAGGAGTTAAATACATATATACTAAAAATATATTAATT
>NW_017305673.1:317934-321475 GCF_001594115.1 Trachymyrmex septentrionalis
TTCTCTCCGCGATCTGCTCCGAAAAAATACAAATTTTATGTCTGCTATTCACATTCAATCTAAGAAGTTTTCTGTATAAATTCCTGCTTTGTGTTAAGTATGAATAAAGTAAATCCGTTTTTTAAACAGTGATTTTGTTATGTAATCCGTTTTTAAAACAATGATTTTGCTACGTAATCCTTCGATTCCGGGCAGTGCACACGTGAATAATTTCCGAATATACTGCGTTTCATTCGTCGGATTATAAATGTAAGTGTATTGGCGAATATATTAATTACAAAGCTAATAAAGTTTCCGTTTTACATACGCTCAATAAAGCCATAATAAAAAATAACATCAGTCATAAAAATCAATTCTTATAAAAAGGACATCATATAGTACATATATATTATAGTATATTAAGGGATACGGCCACCCTAGCGGGCATAAAAATAGCAATAAATTCAAGCATTTTTTTTAGTTTAAAAAAAAATTTAACATAATATCAAATCAAAGCACTGATTAATGCATATATTAAAGTTTTTCATATCGGCTTGACAAATAACTTGAATAATTTTTATCCGAATGGGTTCAAATTTTAATTGCAACTTCTTAGAAACATTCCGCAAAGAAATACATAGGAATTTTTGGATATATAAAAAATTGTTTATTTTATAAACAGTTTTTCATAAAATTTTTTTAGCAAAAAATGCAAGTATGACTTTAAATACTTGCTATTTTTGAAAATATCAATATTTTCACAAACCTCTATGTACTTCTCTAAGAAATTTAATGTACATTAAAAAAAAAATTTTTTTTGCTCCAGGTTAAAATTTGTGGATGCTAGATGTGAAGCCCCGGAGCACCTCCAAAAAAAACGTACTAGATTCTGTCACCGGTAGCGCCGCCATTTTGGATACAAAAAATACAAAAAAAATTTTTTATGGACTTAAATGCACTAACCAGTGCTATAATTTGATTTTATATTAAATTATTTTTTAAACTAAAAAAATTTTTGGATTTATTGCTGTTTTTATACCCACTAGAGTGGCCATACCCCTTAAACGATAAACAGAGATCTGTCTGTTTGTTCGTATAGTTAGCATAGTTTTGATTTTCTCACGTCGTCGCGCAGAAGGAACTCTCTATTGATGACCGACATTACGACTTTTCTGATAATAAAATTCCTGCTACTATGGTAACAGTTTAATGTGCCCATTGCGATCAACGATGCAAAAGTGGCTACGCGTCGTGACACGATCAGTTGCGCTTCTAGTTCTAGCGTTAAGGTGCGAGTAATGTCCATGTTGTATGAGGCAAGAAAAAAAGATTTTAAGACTTCGGATTATATCAGACTATTAGATTTTTATTCCAAACGCAAGAACAAAGTTGCTTCGACTTAAAGAAATATTCCTTTGCTACATGGTTAAAGAAAAAATTTCTTTGATTTGTAAAAAAATTTCTTTGGTTTAAACATTATTTCTTAAAATCAAATCAAATTTTTTTGATTTAAAAAATTTATGTTCAAATCTAAAAAATAACGTTCAAATCATGATATTTTTCATTTTAGAATACGGAATTTGGAAATAAGCTTGTCAAATGTAATACTATTATTTAACATAATTCTTATCAACGTTATGTACTTTTGACTTAAAAAATATTAAAAAATAAATATCGCGATTTAAAATTTTATTACAGTAAAATTTACCTGTGTCAAATAATCAGAATTAATGCTCTAAAATTTAGCTAGATACAAACCTGAAAATAATTTTTTGGAGTCACTAAAATAATTATGAGAAACTTAAACATGATAAGCAATATTGTAAAAAATGTTGATACTTTAGCAATCAATTCAAGCGTTTTTCATAATTATTTTGATAGTTCAAAATATTATAAAATTATTTTCAGACCTGTGCTTAGTTAAATTTTTATATACATTATTGGTAAAACCATTATTTCCGTATATAGATTGTTTTTTTATTTAAACATTTTTTTTTCACATAATTTCACATAACGTCCCATATCATTTCATGCGATGTGCTGAGTAAATACTAAAGTATCAACGTTTTCGCATTTAAATACCGCTAAAATGCGGCTATGATCCTGATATCGGATGACACTGCATTACGGGTAATGCAGTGCAAAATTGTGAAGTGTTTTCCGAACATCTTCATGACAGTCATAACGTAGCTTCAACGTTATTACTTGAATTCCTGTTTACATAGTGGTAACGGTCAAATCTTCATGGCTATACAGCGGTACTAGAAGTGGTATTAGAAAGATCTTTAATGCCATCGTCGAGCGCTTTCAAGTAGCAGGAATTATGCGGCTCTAGGTATAAGGCAATTCAACGTAAATACCCTGTCGTAAATTAGAACATAGCCGTCGGCTCTTTGGGATATATCTCGAGTCTCAGGATATTGTAACGATTTGAAGAATGTCTCTTCCAGCCATCGGAAAATATTTTCGCGATTCTCATGAACGAAGAATGACACGACACCGAGACCCCTCTCGAAAGGATTATTGGATTTTACATGATTTAAAAATATACTAGAAATTAGCAGCAATTTAATCGATTAAAGGTCACAATCGTGATATAAAGAATTTTAGTTAATTTATGATGTCTCTAAGTTATTACAGAAGGTATTGGTATGAAAATTTTAAAATCAATATCATAGCTATAATTTTAGCTTTGACCGAAAATATACGTGTCAGAACAATAGGAGAAAAAATTTTTGCAATAGCACGAGATTATTATGTGCACCAAAAATAAATTTATTCAGTGGTACCGGAAAAAATAATCACCGAATTTTAAGAATTTGCATTTAGAAACTTTTTAATATATACATATATAATTTATTGATTTTATAAAAATTTACTTTTAATTATATAATTTCCTATCTGTATTGTAAATGCATGCAATCATGTTAGAAATTATTGTAGAAATGTTTCTATATCAAATATTAGGAATTTTTATCGAAATATTGTTCGGATTTGATAGGCTAATAGAATTGCAAAAATTGCAATAAAAGATTGTATAGTAAAGCAAATTTATAAATATAAATATGCAAGAGATAATTCTACATGTCAATCTATGTAAAAATATTTAAAATGTTAAGTCTACAAAGATATAAAAACTTTATGAACAGATAAAATTACGTAATTTTATATATATATATTTTTTACAAATATTTTACAAATATGCATACAAAATAAAGATAATATAATAACATTAAATTAAATTTAACAAAAAAAAGTAAAAGAAAGAAACTTTTTAATCCTAATCTTCATTTTAACTTACATGTATGCACAAAATAAAACTTAAATAAAAATGTTAACGAACTAATAAATTAATAATTAATAAATTCAATAAAATTGACATTTAAAACGAAATAAAATTTGCGAATTGTGACAGATTTTTGTATGTCTAATTTGCTTTACTTTTTATATTATTTTTACTACATCCAAAATTCATTGTAAGGTACAATATATAATTAATTTATAAATTTATTTAAAAAATACTCACAGCTAGAGACAAAACTTGCAAATTTTTTAAATAATG
>NW_017305673.1:321580-324064 GCF_001594115.1 Trachymyrmex septentrionalis
GTACAAGACGTGATACTTTATGCTAAGACAAACAAACTTTTTCCTTTAACAAAATTGCCTACAATAAATAATTTTTGCGCTTATTTGTTGACTTCAACCTACTCTCCTGCAAAAATTACTTATCGCAATTTTGCTAAAGGAAAAAGTTGTTTTTTGTGCTAACATACGAACAACTTTGTCCTGTAGTAAAAGTACATTCGATAAATAATTTTTACTCGTACAACTTCAACCTGCTCTTCTGCAAAAACTACTTGTCAGACGCAATTTTGTAAAAGGAATAAGTTGTTTCTTTTAGCATAAAGTATCACGTTTTGCATTTCGCTGGAGCGAATTTGAAAACACCCTATATATTCACTTATTGACAAAAGTTAAGAAACAAAGTAATTGTTTAAGAATTACTTTATGTTACTTATTTTCTAAGATACATAGGTTGGAAAATCATATAATAAGATAACAGTTCGTACACCAATAAACAATAAGTTTTTTCTCAAATATACTTCTCAATTATATAAAGATCACAATTAAATTAAATTGAAAAAATAAAACAAAAATTGTGTGACAAAAGTTAAGAAACATACAAACATCAAATTTTAACATAAATAATGATGCGTAAGTGTCTGTAATTTTTGCAATAACTTAGGTTCTTAGAAAGATGTTGAAAAACTTTTGAATTTGAGGACTGCCTGATATCTACGTGATTGATTCGATTAGTCGAACGAAAAATTCAGCCGATATTTTCTGACCATATTTTCGTGATTCTTTCCATTAATTCTACTTTATTAATAAAAGAATGACTTTCCAATTAACGTCCAACGTAATTGAACATAAATGTTCAATTGGATTCAAGTCCGGAGATTGACTTGGCCATCTAATTATATTTATTAATGTTTTGTTCCGTAAGAAATGTCTTAATTAATTTAGAAGAATGTTTAGGATCATTATCGGGTTGAAATAACCACTCTGATGGCATTTTCTCTTTGGCAAATGGCAGCATATGATTTTGTAAGATATTACGATACACAAATATATCCGTGTCTTTTATTTGTATTAATAGATCAGGATCGCTATATGCGAGAAAAACAACCTCACACCATCACATTACCACCATCTAAAAAATTTAAGATCGGTTTTAGATATTTAACATTAAACCGTTGTCGATAGGGCATCTCACGTTATTTCTAGAATCATTTCCAAATAAGTTAAATTTACTCTCATCACTCCATAAAATGTTCGACCACTCAGTAACACTTCAATTAATGTGCTCTTTGGAAAACTCCAAACAAACTCTCCTATTTTAAAAAAAAATCGTAATTTTTTTAAGACAATTATTTTTTAAAAATGTAACATTAGACTAATTTCTTTTATGCTATTAAAAAATAAAACGGCTTATAGCCATATAGCCTCGATTATTCTACTTACTCTTATGGTTTACTGATCCCGGTCTCCCCTATGTCAGTCAAATTTCCTTTCATTTTATTGATATAATCATCTTTCTCCAAAAGCCACAATAATATTGCCTTTATTTGCTTTTCTCACAATAACGTCCTAATTATCAATTTAAAATATTTTCGTAGTCGAAATTGCCATAATAATAAAATTGCCTGCTAGTCTGTCGTGATTTCTAGTTTTGATATTCTTGATGAAAGAAATATTACATTTCTGAATTTGCTGTTATTTAATAACCTAAATCTGGAAAGATGATTCTCTACAGCTTATACAACCAATTATGCTGTTGAGTTTATTCGTAGCAGGAAGGCAAAACTTTTCATCTAATTGTAATAAGCCTCTGATTTCTTGCGATATGGTTACGGTACTAATAGATCACTTATTTTGATGTTGTAATACATTCTTTTGGACATCAATACCAAAGGTCAAAGGTTTTAACTCTATTTTACATACTAAATTCTACGTGGAAAAGAGTGGCTCGTTGAAAAAGAACTTATAACTATTTTCAGATTGTTGTAAACTCTGTTAGTTTGAATTCTTTAATATTATTTAGATTTAAATATTAAAAATAAAAATAAAATTTTAACATACATCACATAAAGATTCTAATATATCATTTATAAAAACCATTAAATGTTAATTTTGTGAAGGGATCTGAATAAACTAGAAATAAACCACCGATAAAAAGCTATTATGTCGCGTTTATGTTGATAATAATATTATTGCTGAATTATTAATATTGATATTAACTGTAATTATAATACATTAATATTAATTCTTTACCTTGCGCCAAACAATTAATTATGGCTCTCGTCAAATAATTTTAATTTCCTACTGAAAATACACAAACTATATGGGTTATAATATCAATCGTAGCTTAATTATGAAACACAATTACTAGAATCAAATCGTAATGTTATCGTTCATTCAAAGCATCTGATTTACATGTTCCTACGTTGGTTGTGCACACGCTTGCACCGCGATCCAACATGTAAATCAGATGCTTTGACTGAACGATAACATTACGATAATATTATT
>NW_017305673.1:324162-331727 GCF_001594115.1 Trachymyrmex septentrionalis
ATATATCTTAAAGTTTCTAAATGCGAACTCTTGAAATTCGATGCCTATTTTTTCTGATACTAAATAAAATTTTTTTTTAGTGCACATAATCTCGTGCTATTGCAAAAATTTTTTTCTCCTATTGTTCTGACACATATATTTTCGGTTAAAGATAAAATTATAGCTGTGATATCGATCTTAAAATCTTTATACCAATACCTTCTGTAATATAATTTAGAGACATCATAAATTAACTAAAATTTTTTATATCACAATTATGACCTTTAATCGATTAAATCACTGCTAATTTCTAGTATATTTTTAAATCATGTAAAATCCAATAATGTCCTTTCGAAAGGTGTCGTGTCATTTTTCGTTCGTCAAAATCGCGAAAATATTTTACGATGGCTGAAAGAGACATTCTTCAAACAATTGCAATATCCCGAGACTCGAGATATATCCCAAAGAACCGACGACTATGTCCTAATTTACGACAGGGTGTTTACGTCGAATCGCCCTATATACTTAGAGCCGCATAACTCGCGCTACTTGAAAACGCTCGACGATGACATTAAAGATCTTCTTAATACCGCATGGATATCGCAATATAACCGTGAAGATCTGATCGTAACCGCCGCGTAAACACGAATTCAAGTAATAACGTTGACGTTACGTTATGACTGTGCAAATGTGTCATGAAGATGTTCGGAAAACATTTCGCAGTTTTGCACTGCATTACTCGTAATCCGATATCGGATCATAGCCGTATTTTAGCAGTATTTAAATGCGAAAATGTTGATACTTCAGTGTTTACTCAGTACATCGCGTGAAATAATATGGGACAGTTATGTGAAATTATGCAAGAAAATAAAATGTTTAAATGAAAAAAACAATCTACATATGGAAAGAACGGTTTTACCGACATTATATCTAAAAATTTAACTAAAAGGTCTGAAAATAATTTTATTGAACCAAATATACCAAAGATACCAAAATAATTATGAAAGACACTCAAATTGATTGCTAAAGTATCAACATTTTTTACAACATCGCTCATCATGTTTAAGTTTCCCACATAATTATTTTTATAACCAACTCCAAAAAATTATTTTCAGATTTGTATCCAGCTAAATTTTAGATACTTCAGTAAAATCATTCTTTCCATGGCATCTATTTTATTATTATACTTATCGTTTACATATTTTTTTCAATAATAATTAATTCAATACAGCGCTACTATAACATTTATTTATTTATTATAGATAAAATATGTCTACTGTTAATGTCTTACACTTCACTCAAGAACAATTCCTCTGAGTAATTATCTTTTAGTCTGACTCTAAACAATAGAAGAAAAGTGGAGTCTACGCAAAGTGAGATACTTCGCAAAACTTAACTTTACCGTAACATTTTTACGCTTTATGGTCTTTGTTATGAAGTTGAATAGAGCTCATATGGTTCTAAAATACGAAAGTCTTCGTGGATGTGCTTGCATATTCAACATCTCCACTTACAGCACCAGGTAACCGTAGTTTACACAGTAATGAGAATAGAAACCACTTAACTAGTATACATGCCTAAAGGTCTCTATAGGCTTCTCTCGTCGATCTTTTCGAAAATTTAATAAAATCTAAAATCCTCATACATGCGATCGTAGAAGTCAATAACAAGACAGAAGTCGTTCATGCGTTAGAGATAAATAATGATCGATTGCGAAAATAAAACCAATTCTGTAGTTCAATCAAGGCATTCAAAATACTCGGTAAAAGGAGGATGTTAAGTTAAGTAACAAGAACTGTGTTGTTACTTAAATGAGTATAACTTAGAGCAGATTTTTGAGTAATTGACGAGCGACAAAGAATCTAAAATAATCATTTATAGCGAATTCGATTAGACGCTCAGTGTGTACTAATGCACATTAAAGCCATTATATACAAAATAACGTGAAAATATGTTTATAAATAAACACAGAAATCGATTAAATCGTGAAATATTCAATACATTTTATTATACTATTAAATCAAATATGTATTTCATAATTCACAATATATTTGTACTTTATTTTTGTACTCAAATTAAATCAGTGTACATCGGCTTTAATATGCACGCTTAGTGTGCACTAGTGCTTTCAATCGAATTCATCATTTTAGATGTATTATTACTTAAGTACTAACAATATAATTTCTATTGTTTAATCCCTGAAATATCTTGATATCTCATTTAATAAATTTTTTATGCTTTCGATAATACAATATATCACTCGACTTCAACGTAAGTAGCCCTGAATATACTTGTATAATTTACATCTCGGAACTTTTTCATTTTAGCCGAAAAGACAGCGACCCTAATTAACTCCATTTCCTTTTCATTACAAAATCAACTTTTAATTGAGTAATAAATTTTTCCCGAGAAAAACCGACTTTAATACATCTCTTACGTCAAATATAAGATTAATAAAAGTGAGACGTCCAACAGCTACTTTCTCGAAATCCTGATCAGTATAAAAACATCGTTGGCTCCATTTCGCACAGAGCATAATAATATCATAGTGTGAGACTCCGTTCAGAACCATTGTTATTTATTTTAGGGAGATACCTCGTGAATAATGCAACCTTCGAGTTTGAGGGGGGGGGGGGCCAACGATTCCCGACACGGAGCGGGTCAAAATCCTGCAACGATAGCTTCGCCGTGAGTCAGCAGATGGTCAGAGCGATTCCGAAGTGTGCAAGTCTCTTTCTCTCTCCCGCAACGGAAACCGCAATTGCCGCGTTCTAAAATTCCAATCATGCCTGCATTCACACGACCCGATAAATTACGATTGGGTCACGTCCCGTCCGACATTGGCAGCATTCAGGGCTGCTGACAACCTAACCGGGGATGATATTCTTAACCTGAGGACAACGGAAAGCTTTTCTCGACAAAACTTTCGTACAATTTAGATAATGCTGTTACGAGATATATCGAAAACATAAACGGTGAGACTGTTAAAGGAAAACAAATCCTTGCAGCTTTGAATATTTTATGTGATAATTTACACGTTGAATTTACTTCTTCAGTGCCATTAAATATGACAAAAACGTGTGAAATATTTACGAAGCGAACACGTGAAGTGAACATCACGTGTTCGCATAACTGCGAACTATGAGAGTATAGTCAGAGGACGAGAGAGAACTTTTACCATAATGGATTTAAACAGTTAACGTAGTTAGCTCTCACACTCGGAGTGGACGTTTCGTCGCAGTGGCGTTACAACGTGCCTATTCCGACTAGGTAAGGACATCATTTCCAACTAATAGTATTCATTAAGGAATCGCGATCAAAGTAATTGTCACAGTAAGCTCTTTCGCATTTATTACCCTTCGACGTTTCAAATCCTAGATCACTCCATATCTCTCAGTGGATATCCCCGAATAAATCTCATCAATTCGAGAGAGAAATCGCTGTTTCGGCAAACACGTGGAAAGATTCACTTTTAGTCCTTTTATTTTTAACAGAAAAGTTACGAAGTTAAAGGTCAAAATCAAATCACGTACGAGATGTTCCACTTCCCCGTTACGTTATAATTTAATTACTATAGAAGTGTAATTTTATCAACAATTAAAGGGCTAATTTTTCCTGTAATTTTAGAAAGAAAGTTGTTTTGTTGTAAAGTATACGTACAAGAAGTCGTGTAACTTCTACATTGTGTACTTTTTGACAAATTCGCGAAAGTGCATTTTTCTCGACTAAACTTGGAAAATGGTAAAATACGATTAAAGTGATACATATACACGCGCGCAAAAATGTCATTCACAGATTCATTCGAGAGATCTAAGATTAGATATCTACCGTAACATTATGTAAGGCATCTCGCAAATCCATCTTCTAAAATGTATGAGCAAATCATTTGTGCACCGCTATCCTATTTGCTCTGACATAATCGTTCGATATACAACATAGGGTCGGTATGAATAGCCGACGAAATTGGACAGGTGAGAAATGAACGTATCGGTTATGTCTTTGGTTTTGCTTCGGTAACCACATCTGCTGCAATTTTCAACGAACTTGACTTTAGTTAGACAATTCTCCACTTTGCAAGATTTTCAGCAAAAACAACAAGCGAATCTTTCAAATCTTCGTTTAGTTAAATATCGAGCACAAAACATTTTAAGCGCAATTAAGAATCTTTTTCGCAAGACTCGACATTCTGTACGATCTCGAGTTTCCACGAATTTTCGAGAAACTTATTTAAAATTTGTTTTTCAAACAAATGGACACTTGTCCTTATGAATATGCATCAACTAAGAAACAGAAGAATACCGCATGTTGCAGCATTAATTAGTAATTAATTACGACACAATAGAAAAAAAAGTGATAGAAATTAATTTATATCACAATTTTAATAATTTTATAATTGTAATTTATTAAGATTCTCGGATTGTTAAAATTAATATCTTTTCACACGTAAACCGGATAATTTTCAAAACTGCTTTTTGATATAAGCAGACTAATCGAAATAACATACATAATTAAATAATCAATTTAACAAAACATTGTATTATTAGTTTGAATAAATTAACTAATATTGTATTTAGAATAATTATCGAAGTCGCGACGCCAATTTATTAATTCTAATAATATGCAAATTCATATTGAGATCATTTTAATCATATTAGTAGCGAGCGACCGATATATTGTATACACTCGCTCGTACAATCCATTAACTAATAATTGCAACGTGTGCAGTACATAAATGTAAAACGTATTACAAAGCTACTCGTTGTATCTAATCTTTGCATGTCATCGAGCCGTTTGCTTAAGTAGCAATTTAAAGGGCGGCGAAGATATACTGTCGACGTGCTCGTTATACAGTAACGAGCAATTTTCGAACCGCAAAAAAAGCAATTTAAGTGATTTTGCAATCCATGATTCGATTACGCGATTGCAGCCTATTGCTAGAGCACAAACTTTGCAAATTTAAATTACGCTCGCGTTGCATTCGACACTTGGAAACTACACCGGTATATCGTACCGTTGTAATTAAAATGTTTCCTAGTGATTAATGAGACGTGCGCGACCAAGTGCTCTTTCCTCCTTTTTCTTTCTCGTCGTCTTTCTTCGTTTCCCTGACTCCTCACTTTGAAGTCTATGGTTCAAAAAGCAGTTCTGAAGATTAATAAAATCTCTCTTTTTTTCAAAATATTTATTTGATACATATCGATAATTTACAAGTAACTTCTTCCTTTCATGAATTAATTAATCGCCAGTAGCATACATAGGATTAATACAAGGATTAATAAAAAAGAATATTTATTCATTCTTTCATTCAGATAATATAGTCTACTATTCTGTTATAACAGTAATGAAGATCGCGCCATATAAATTTGCTTTCATATACGTGTCATGTAGAAATATGTTCACTAAAACACAATATCATCTTTTATGAAAACATTTTTATCTCTTTTTACACAGGATATGTTTGAAAAAGAATGTTCCTTGTAGATTTGCTATAATCAGTGTACATATGTATATGTGAATAGATGCGATAAATGAGATTTGTGTTTATATATTAAATAAAAATCAATTTAAATCAAAAATCTAATATCTCAGTCGGCACAAATAAAAAATAATGTAACATCAATGTTATAATTTCAGCAATATAAACGTAATATAATCACGATTGCCCGCTTTCGATTAGTGTTCCGCTGGAACCTGAAAGTCCATGCATCAGAAATTAGACTGTTCTGCCAGAAATCGATTGCTCACTCAGATAGCCCCTCTTTTAAAAAAGTTATCAAATTTTTACCCTCCGGAAATTTCTTTTCAAAAGCGAAGGAAAGGGTACGCGTGTAAAAAGAGAATAAGAGGACTTTTTCTGTTTTTATTCACATAATAATTATACTTTTTAATTCATTTATTCTTTTGATCTCTTCGTGAAATTACACGTTAATCTTTTTTAATATTAAAAAGAAAATTTAAAAAAACTGGAGATTTTCTCGTCTGCCGGAGTGCCAGAGATTGGTCTAAAAAATCGGAGAATCGATAACTATGAATATAGTGTTACATAACAGTTATATCGTTGAATGGGAAATTATAGCATTGATGTTATGTTACTTTTAATTGGTATATAAGAATGGCAATGTTAATCTAATTAATAAATTAAGCATTTAAATATTATAACGAATTAGATTCTCTTCAATGATTCAAAATGATTGCGTGTAATCGACAAGAGTTTGAAGGAATAATTTGTAGAAATTTATTTTTAGTAACATATTCACATGTAGGTATTAAATCCAAAATTGATGCCCTATGTTGCGAAAGTATAAGGCAAAATAATTTGACTTAGTCATCAATTATTAGAATTTAGTTGTGATCCTCCTCCACGGTAATTCCCGAAGGGAGGATAAAATGGGAAAATCTGTTGGTAATAATCTGTTCTATCGATACATCAATCTTGACCTCTTTAAGAATTATGTTCTCAATACAGCTCTATCAGTGGAAGCAACATTATCCGTATCCCAGGGAAAATGCTTTCCTCAAAACAAAATATCGTTGATAAAATTGCGTTATGGAATTATCAAGCAGATCTCAATCAGGATATAGAGACAGAGAGATGGCTAAGCATAATTTTAAAATATATATATATGTATATCATTTGAACAATCGAATTTGAACTTACTTCTTGGAGACCTGACAACGAGCTTCTATCCAAATCAATGTGAAAATCAATTAGGACATTGCGACAAAAAATAATGGCTAATTTCAATTATTAATCAAGCTTTTTACGTAACAAAAGATATTACTTGCGACAATCGTCAATCTAAAACTAATAATAATACACCGGAAATCGTTCAACTTTTGAAACAGAACATTGGTATTTCAATGGAAATTTATGATTCAAAATTTATATTAACGGGTATTTTCGTTTTCATTGTGATCCATAATTAAAACACACGTACAACTAATAACTAAAATGATTTGTATATTGTGTATTTAAAAAAAAACGTATTGAGCAAAACGAATGTCAGAAATTTTGGTTTGAGGATTAAATCAAAGAGATGAAACTGTGACAAACGTGACAGCTTTCGACGGCGCGTCAGTGCAGTTCACGAGGCAGACAAATAAAGGCTTTCGGCTTCGAAAATCTGTCGTCCCTAGTAGGGCAGTTGATAAATCCAACGCGACCAATCACACGCGCTGATACGGGTTTCCTCAAATATTCGATGGACACAGCCATAAAACGGAAATTGCCACTGACACCCGTCACTGCGGGATACGCAATTAGGAAGAATGTTACGTTCGCCAAGCGCCTCCCATAGGACAATGGAATGTCATTTTCATCAATCGATTACTAGTTACTACAAACTATAGATTCCTGTTAAAGTCCAAAAATCGACCTCGATTAACTAAATGTTATAAAACATCAGCCTTTCCAACAAGTCAAAATTTAAATTAGAAAAAAAAATAACGTTAGGTAATAATTATTTTACTTAATTTGCAATTACGATGATGCTTGGCGAGGTACCGTAAAATATCGAAAAATTTTACTAACAAAAGTAATTTCGCGATGCGGTGAAAACAGATAATAAAGTCATTATATTTATATA